>NW_024470656.1:300000-566766 GCF_017639515.1 Carcharodon carcharias | reverse complement strand
CTCTCAGTCTCTCAGTCTCAGACTCTCAGTCACTCAGTCCCTCAGTCTCTCAGTCACTCAGTCTCTCAGTCTCTCAGTCACTCAGTCGCTCAGTCACTCAGTCTCTCAGTCTCAGTCTCTCAGTCACTCAGTCTCTCAGTCACTCAGTCACTCAGTCACTCACTCTCAGTCTCTCAGTCTCAGTCTCTCAGTCTCTCAGTCTCAGTGACTCAGTCTCTTAGTCTCAGTCTCTCAGTCACTCAGTCACTCAGTCACTCAGTCTCTCAGTCACTCAGTCACTCAGTCACTCAAACTCTCATTCTCTCAGTCTCTCAGTCTCAGTCTCTCAGTCTCTCAGTCACTCAGTCTCTCAGTCTCAGTCTCTCAGTGCTCAGTCTCTCAGTCACTCAGTCTCTCAGTCTCTCAGTCTCAGTCTCTCAGTCACTCAGACTCTTAGTCACTCAGTCACACAGACTCTCAGTCTCTCAGTCTCAGTCTCACAGTCTTTCAGTCTCAGTCTCTCATTCTCAGTCTCAGTCTCTCAGTCAATCAGTCTCTCAGTCTCTCAGTCACTCAGTCTCTCAGTCTCTCAGTCACTCAGTCTCTCAGTCACTCAGTCACTCAGTCTCTCAGTCTCTCAGTCTCTCAGTCACTCAGTCTCTCAGTCTCAGTCTCTCAGTCTCTCAGTCTCTCAGTCACTCAGTCTCTCAGTCTCTCAGTCACTCAGTCTCTCAGTCACTCAGTCTCTCATTCTCAGTCTCTCAGTCACTCAGTCTCTCAGTCACTCAGTCACTCAGTCCACTCAGTCTCTCAGTCACTCAGTCTCTCAGTCACTCAAACACTCAGTCACTCAGTCTCTCAGTCTCAGTCTCTCAGTCACTCAGTCTCAGTCTCTCATTCTCAGTCTCTCAGTCTCTCAGTCTCTCAGTCTCAGTCTCACAGTCAATCAGTCACTCAGTCACTCAGTCTCTCAGTCTCTCAGTCACTCAGTCTCTCAGTCTCAGTCTCTCAGTCACTCAGTCACTCAGTCACTCAGTCACTCAGTCTCTCAGTCTCTCAGTCTCTCAGTCACTCAGTCTCAGTCACACAGTCTCTCAGTCTCAGTCTCTCAGTCACTGAGTCTCTCAGTCATTCAGTCACTCAGTCTCTCAGTCACTCATTCTCTCAGTCACTCAGTCTCTCAGTATCTCAGTCTCAGTCTCTCAGTCCCTCAGTCTCTCAGTCACTCAGTAACTCAGTCTCTCAGTCACTCAGTCTCTCAGCCTCTCAGTCTCAGTCACTGAGTCTCTCAGTCACTCAGCCACTCAATCTATCCGTCTATCAGTCTCAGTCTCTCAGTCTCTCAGTCTCTCAGTCTCTCCCACTCTCAGTCACTTAGTCTCTCAGTCTCAGTCTCTCAGTCACTCAGTCACTCATTCTCTCAGTCTATCAGTCTCTCAGTCACTCTGTCTCTCAGTCACTCAGTCTCTCAGACTCTCAGTCTCTCAATCACTCTGTCTCTCAGTCACTCAGTCTCTCAGTCACTCAGTCTCTCAGTCTCAATCTCTCAGTCACTCAGTCACTCAGTCACTCAGTCACACAGTCACTCAGTCACTCATTCTCTCAGTCTCGTAGTCTCTCAGTCTCACAGAATCTCAGTCACTCAGTCTCTCAGCCTCAGTCTCTCGTATCTCAGTCTCTAAGTCTCTCAGTCTCAGTCTCTCAGTCTCTCAGTCACTCAGTCTCTCAAACTCACAGTCAGTCAGTCTCTCAGTCACTCAGTCTCTCAGTCTCAGTCTCTCTGTCACTCAGTCTCTCAGTCACTCAGTCTCTCAGTCACTCAGTCTCTCAGTCTCTAGTCTCTCAGTCTCTCAGTCTCTCAGTCTCTCAGTCTCTCAGTCTCTCAGTCTCAGTCTCTCAGCCATTCAGTCTCTCAGTCTCTCAGTCACACAATCTCTCAGTCTCTCAGTCTCTCAGTCACTCAGTCTCTCAGTCACTCAGTCTCTCAGTCTCTCAGTCACTCAGTCTCTCCGTCTCTCAGTCTCAGTCTCTCAGTCTCTCAGTCTCTCAGTCTCTCAGTCTCAGTCTCTCAGTCTCTCAGTCACTCAGTCTCTCAGTCTCTCAGTCTCTCAGTCTCTCAGTCACTCAGTCTCTCAGTCTCAGTCTCTCAGTCACTCAGTCTCTCAGTCACTCAGTCTCTCAGTCACTCAGTCTCTCAGTCTCTCAGTCTCTCAGTCACTCAGTCTCTCAGTCACTCAGTCACTCAGTCTCTCAGTCAGTCTCTCAGTCTCTCAGTCACACAGTCTCTCAGTCTCTCAGTCTCTCAGTCACTCAGTCTCTCAGTCACTCAGTCTCTCAGTCTCTCAGTCTCTCAGTCTCTCAGTATCTTCAGTCTCTCAGTCTCTCAGTCTCTCATTCACTCAGTCACTCAGTCTCTCAGTCACTCAGTCTCTCAGTATCTTCAGTCTCTCAGTCTCTCAGTCACTCAGTCACTCAGTCACTCAGTCACTCAGTCACTCAGTCTCTCAGTCTCAGTCTCTCAGTCACTCAGTCTCTCAGTCTACGTCTCTGTCTCTCAGTCTCTCAGTCACTCAGTCTCTCAGTCTCTCAGTCACTCAGTCTCTCAGTCTCAGTCTCTCAGTCACTCAGTCACTCAGTCACTCAGTCACTCAGTCTCTCAGTCTCTCAGTCTCTCAGTCACTCAGTCTCTCAGTCTCTAATTCACTCAGTCTCTCAGTCTCAGTCTCTCAGTCTCTCAGTCACTCAGTCTCTCAGTCCCAGTCTCTCATTCTTTCAGTCTCTCAGTCTCTCAGTCTCTCAGTTACTCAGTCACTCAGTCTGTCAGTCACTCAGTCACTCAGACACTCAGTCTACGTCTCTCAGTCTCTCAGTCTACGTCTCTCAGTCTCACAGTCTCTCAGTTACTCAGTCACTCAGTCTCTCAGTCAGTTAGTCACTCAGTCTCTAAGTCTACGTCTCTCAGTCTCTCAGTCTCTCAGTCTCAGACTCTCAGTCACTCAGTCCCTCAGTCTCTCAGTCACTCAGTCTCTCAGTCACTCAGTCTCTCAGTCTCAGTCTCTCAGTCACTTAGTCTCTCAGTCACTCAGTCACTCAGTATCTCAGTCTCCTTCTCTCAGTCCCTCAGTCTCAGTCTCTCAGTCTCAGTCTCTCAGTCTCTCAGTCTCAGTCTCTCTGTCTCTCAGTCTCAGTCTCTCAGTCACTCAGTCACTCAGTCTCTCCGGCTCTCAGTCTCTCAGTCACTCTTTCTCTCAGTCTCAGTCTCTCAGTCACTCAGTCTCTCAGTCACTCAGTCTCAGTCACTCAGTCTCTCAGTCACTCAGTCTCTCAGTCACTCAGTCACTCAGTCACTCAGTCACTCAGTCTCTCAGTCACTCAGTCTCTCAGTCTCTCAGTCTCTCAGTCTCTGTCTCTCAGTCTCTCAGTCACTCAGTCTCTCAGTCTCAGTCTCTCAGTCTCTCAGTCTCTCAGTCTCTTAGTCTCTCAGTCTCTCAGTCTCTCAGTCTCTCAGTCTCTCAGTCTCAGTCTCTCAGTCACTCAGTTCTCAGTCACTCAGTCTCTCAGTCACTCAGTCTCTCAGTCTCTCAGTCTATCAGTCACTCAGTCTGTCAGTCTCTCAGTCTCTCAGTCTCTCAGTCTCTCAGTCTCTCAGTCTCTCAGTCTCTCAGTCTCTCAGTCTCTCAGTCTCTCAGTCTCTCAGTCACTCAGTCACTCAGTCACTCAGTCTCTCAGTCTCTCAGTCACTCAGTCTCTCAGTCTCTCAGTCTCAGTCACTCAGTCTCTCAGTCACTCAGTCTCTCAGTCACTCAGTCACTCAGTCACTCAGTCTCTCAGTCTCTCAGACTCTCAGTCACTCAGTCTCTCAGTCTCAGTCTCTCAGTCTCTCAGTCTCAGTCTCTCAGTCACTCATTCTCTCAGTCTCTCAGTCACTCAGTCTCTCAGACACTCAGTCTCTCAGTCTCTCAGTCTCCGTCTCTCAGTCACTCAGTCTCTCAGTCACTCAGTCACTCAGTCTCTCAGTCACTCAGTCTCTCTGTCTCTCAGTCTCAGTCTCTCAGTCACTGATCCTCTCAGTCACTCAGTCACTCAGTCTCTCAGTCTCTCAGTCTAGTCTCTCAGTCTCTCAGTCTCTCTGACTCTCAGTCACTTAGTCTCTCAGTCTCAGTCTCTCTGTCACTCACTCTCTCAGTATCTCAGTCGCTCAGTCTCTCCGTCTCGCAGTCACTCAGTCTCTCAGTCTCAGTCTCTCAGTCTCAGTCTCTCAGTCTCTCAGTCTCTCAGTCTCTCAGTCTCTCAGTCTCTCAGTCTCTCAGTCTCTCAGTCTCTCAGTCTCTCAGTCACTCAGTCTCTCAGTCTCTCAGTCACTCAGTCTCTCAGTCTCTCAGTCTCTCAGTCTCTCAGTCACTCAGTCTCTCAGTCTCAGTCACTCAGTCACTCAGTCTCTCAGTCTCTCAGTCACTCAGTCTCTCAGTCTCTCAGTCTCTCAGTCACTCAGTCTCTCAGTCTCAGTCTCTCAGTCTCTCAGTCACTCAGTCTCTCAGTCACTCAGTCTCTCAGTCTCTCAGTCTCTCAGTCACTCAGTCTCTCAGTCACTCAGTCACTCAGTCTCTCAGTCACTCAGTCTCTCAGTCACTCAGTCTCTCAGTCTCAGTCTCTCAGTCTCTCAGTCTCTCAGTCTCTCAGTCTCAGTCTCTCAGTCTCTCAGTCTCTCAGTCTCAGTCTCTCAGTCACTCAGTCTCTCAGTCTCTCAGTCACTCAGTCTCTCAGTCACACAATCTCTCCGTCTCTCAGTCACTCAGTCTCTCAGTCACTCAGTCTCTCAGTCTCTCAGTCTCATTCTCCCAGTCACTCAGACTCTCAGTCACTCAGTCACTCAGTCTCTCAGTCTCTCAGTCTCAGTCTCACAGTCTCTCAGTCTCAGTCTCTCATTCTCAGTCTCATTCTCTCAGCCAATCAGTCTCTCAGTCTCTCAGTCACTCAGTCTCTCAGTTTCAGTCACTCAGTCTCTCAGTCACTCAGTCTCTCAGTCAGTCAATCACTCAGTCTCTCAGTCTCTCAGTCTCTCAGTCACTCAGTCTCTCAGTCACTCAGTCACTCAGTCTCTCAGTCTCTCAGTCTCTCAGTCACTCAGTCTCTCAGTCTCAGTTTCTCAGTCTCTCAGTCTCTCAGTCTCTCAGTCCCAGTCTCTCAGTCACTCAGTCTCTCAGTCTCTCAGTCACTCAGTCTCTCAGTCACTCAGTCTCTCATTCTCTCCGTCTCTCAGTCACTCAGTCTCTCAGTCACTCAGTCTCTCAGTCTCAGTCACTCAGTCTCTCAGTCTCTCAGTCTCATTCTCTCAGTCTCTCAGTCAATCAGTCTCTCAGTCTCTCAGTCACTCAGTCTCTCAGTCACTCAGTCTCTCAGTCTCAGTCTCTCAGTCTCTCAGTCTCTCAGTCACCCAGTCTCTCAGTCTCAGTCTCTCAGTCTCTCAGTCTCAGTCTCTCAGTCACTCAGTCTCTCAGTCTCAGTCACTCAGTCTCTCAGTCACTCAGTCTCTCAGTCACTCAGTCACTCAGTCTCTCAGTCACTCAGTCTCTCAGTCTCTCAGTCTCTCAGTCACTCAGTCTCTCAGTCACTCAGTCTCAGTCTCTCAGTCTCTCAGTCACTCAGTCACTCAGTCACTCAGTCTCTCAGTCTCTCAGTCACTCAGTCACTCAGTCTCTCAGTCTCTCAGTCTCAGTCTCTCAGTCTCTCAGTCACTCAGTCACTCAGTCTCTCAGTCACTCAGTCACTCAGTCTCTCAGTCCCTCAGTCTCTCAGTCTCAGTCTCTCAGTCTCAGTCTCTCAGTCTCTCAGTCTCTCAGTCTCTCAGTCTCTCAGTCTCAGTCTCTCAGTCAGTCATTCTCTCAGTCACTCAGTCTCTCAGTATCTCAGTCTCAGTCTCTCAGTCACTCAGTCTCTCAGTCACTCAGTCACTGAGTCTCTCACTCAGTCACTCAGTCTCTCAGTCTCTCAGTCTCAGTCTCTCAGTCTCTCAGTCTCTCAGTCTCTCAGTCACTCAGTCTCTCAGTCTCAGTCTCAGTCACTCAGTCTCTCAGTCTCTCAGTCACTCAGTCTCTCAGTCACTCAGTCTCTCAGTCTCTCAGTCTCTCAGTCTCTCAGTCTCTCAGTCACTCAGTCTCTCAGTCACTCAGTCTCTCAGTCACTCAGTCTCTCAGTCTCTCTCTCAGTCTCTCAGTCACTCAGTCTCTCAGTCTCAGTCACTCAGTCTCTCAGTCTCTCAGTCTCTCAGTCTCTCAGTCTCTCAGTCACTCAGTCTCTCAGTCTCAGTCTCTCAGTCTCAGTCTCTCAGTCTCTCAGTCTCTCAGTCTCTCAGTCTCTCAGTCACTCAGTCTCTCAGTCTCTCAGTCACTCAGTCTCTCAGTCACTCAGTCTCTCAGTCTCAGTCTCTCAGTCACTCAGTCTCTCAGTCTCTCAGTCAGTCTCTCAGTCACTCAGTCTCTCAGTCACTCAGTCTCTCAGTCTCTCAGTCTCTCAGTCACTCAGTCTCTCAGTCACTCAGTCTCTCAGTCTCTCAGTCACTCAGTCTCTCAGTCTCTCAGTCTCTCAGTCTCTCAGTCTCAGTCTCTCAGTCACTCAGTCACTCAGTCTCTCAGTCACTCAGTCTCTCAGTCTCTCAGTCACTCAGTCACTCATTCTCTCCCTCTCTCAGTCTCTCAGTCTCTCAGTCTCTCAGTCTCTCAGTCTCTCAGTCTCTCAGTCTCTCAGTCTCTCAGTCACTCAGTCTCTCAGTCTCAGTCACTCAGTCTCTCAGTCACTCAGTCTCTCAGTCACTCAGTCTCTCAGTCACTCAGTCACTCAGTCTCTCAGTCTCTCAGTCTCTCAGTCTCAGTCTCTCAGTCTCTCAGTCTCTCAGTCTCTCAGTCTCAGTCTCTCAGTCTCTCAGTCTCTCAGTCTCTCAGTCACTCAGTCTCTCAGTCACTCAGTCTCTCAGTCTCAGTCTCTCAGTCACTCAGTCTCTCAGTCTCTCAGTCTCTCAGTCACTCAGTCTCAGTCTCAGTCTCTCAGTCACTCAGTCTCTCAGTCACTCAGTCACTCAGTCTCTCAGTCTCTCAGTCTCAGTCTCTCAGTCTCTCAGTCTCAGTCTCTCAGTCTCTCAGTCTCTCAGTCACTCAGTCTCTCAGTCTCTCAGTCTCTCAGTCTCTCAGTCTCTCAGTCTCTCAGTCACTCAGTCTCTCAGTCTCTCAGTCTCTCAGTCTCTCAGTCACTCAGTCTCTCAGTCTCTCAGTCTCTCAGTCACTCAGTCTCTCAGTCACTCAGTCACTCAGTCTCTCAGTCTCTCAGTCTCTCAGTCACTCAGTCTCTCAGTCTCAGTTTCTCAGTCTCTCAGTCTCTCAGTCTCTCAGTCCCAGTCTCTCAGTCACTCAGTCTCTCAGTCTCTCAGTCACTCAGTCTCTCAGTCACTCAGTCTCTCATTCTCAGTCTCTCAGTCACTCAGTCTCTCAGTCACTCAGTCTCTCAGTCACTCAGTCTCTCAGTCACTCAGTCTCTCAGTCACTCATACACTCAGTCACTCAGTCTCTCAGTCTCAGTCTCTCAGTCACTTAGTCTGAGTCTCTCATTCTCAGTCTCTCAGTCTCTCAGTCTCTTAGTCTCAGTCTCTCAGTCACTCAGTCACTCAGTCACTCAGTCTCTCAGTCTCTCAGTCTCTCAGTCACTCAGTCTCTCAGACTCAGTCTCTCAGTCACTCAGTCACTCAGTCACTCAGTCACTCAGTCTCTCAGTCTCTCAGTCTCTCAGTCTCTCAGTCTCTCAGTCACTCAGTCTCTCAGTCACTCAGTCTCTCAGTCACTCAGTCTCTCAGTCACTCAGTCTCTCAGTCTCAGTCACTCAGTCTCTCAGTCTCTCAGTCTCTCAGTCTCTGTCTCTCAGTCACTCAGTCTCTCAGTCTCTCAGTCTCTCAGTCTCTCAGTCTCTCAGTCACTCAGTCTCTCAGTCTCTCAGTCACTCAGTCTCTCAGTCTCTCAGTCTCAGTCTCTCAGTCACTCAGTCTCTCAGTCACTCAGTCACTCAGTCTCTCAGTCAGTCACTCAGTCACTCAGTCTCTCAGTCTCAGTCTCTCAGTCTCTCAGTCTCTCAGTCTCTCAGTCACTCAGTCTCTCAGTCTCAGTCTCTCAGTCTCTCAGTCACTCAGTCTCTCAGTCTCTCAGTCTCTCAGTCACTCAGTCTCTCAGTCACTCAGTCTCTCAGTCTCTCAGTCTCTCAGTCACTCAGTCTCTCAGTCTCTCAGTCTCTCAGTCACTCAGTCTCTCAGTCTCAGTCTCTCAGTCACTCAGTCACTCAGTCACTCAGTCACTCAGTCTCTCAGTCACTCAGTCTCTCAGTCTCTCAGTCTCTCAGTCTCTCAGTCTCTCAGTCACTCAGTCTCTCAGTCTCAGTCTCTTAGTCTCTCAGTCTCTCAGTCTCTCAGTCTCAGTCTCTCAGTCTCTCAGTCACTCAGTCTCTCAGTCTCTCAGTCACTCAGTCTCTCAGTCACTCAGTCTCTCAGTCTCAGTCTCTCAGTCACTCAGTCTCTCAGTCTCTCAGTCAGTCTCTCAGTCTCTCAGTCTCTCAGTCACTCAGTCTCTCAGTCTCTCAGTCTCTCAGTCACTCAGTCTCTCAGTCTCTCAGTCTCTCAGTCTCTCAGTCACTCAGTCTCTCAGTCTCTCAGTCTCTCAGTCTCTCAGTCTCTCAGTCTCTCAGTCTCTCAGTCTCTCAGTCTCTCAGTCTCTCAGTCACTCAGTCTCTCAGTCTCTCAGTCACTCAGTCTCTCAGTCACTCAGTCTCTCAGTCTCTCAGTCTCTCAGTCACTCAGTCTCTCAGTCACTCTCAGTCTCTCAGTCTCTCAGTCTCTCAGTCACTCAGTCTCTCAGTCACTCAGTCACTCAGTCTCTCAGTCTCTCAGTCTCTCAGTCTCTCAGTCTCTCAGTCTCTCAGTCACTCAGTCTCTCAGTCTCTCAGTCTCTCAGTCTCTCAGTCTCTCAGTCTCTCAGTCTCTCAGTCTCTCAGTCACTCAGTCTCTCAGTCTCTCAGTCACTCAGTCTCTCAGTCTCTCAGTCTCTCAGTCACTCAGTCACTCAGTCTCTCAGTCACTCAGTCTCTCAGTCTCAGTCTCTCAGTCACTCAGTCTCTCAGTCTCTCAGTCACTCAGTCTCTCAGTCTCTCAGTCTCTCAGTCTCTCAGTCACTCATTCTCTCCCTCTCTCAGTCTCTCAGTCACTCAGTCTCAGTCTCTCAGTCTCAGTCTCTCATTCTCAGTCCCTCAGTCTCTCAGTCTCAGTCTCTCTGTCACTCAGTCACTCAGTCACTCAGTCTACGTCTCTCAGTCTCTCAGTCTCTCAGTCTCAGTCTCTCAGTCACTCAGTATCTCAGTCTCTCAGTCACTCAGTCGCTCAGTCACTCAGTCTCTCAGTCTCAGTCTCTCAGTCACTCAGTCTCTCAGTCACTCAGTCACTCAGTCACTCAGTCTCTCAGTCTCTCAGTCACTCAGTCTCTCAGTCTACGTCTCTCAGTCTCTCAGTCTCTCAGTCTCAGTCTCTCAGTCACTCAGTCTCTCAGTCTCTCAGTCACTCAGTCGCTCAGTCACTCAGTCTCTCAGTCTAAGTCTCTCAGTCACTCAGTCACTCAGTCACTCACTCTCAGTCTCTCAGTCTCAGTCTCTCAGTCTCTCAGTCTCAGTCACTCAGTCTCTTAGTCTCAGTCTCTCAGTCACTCAGTCACTCAGTCACTCAGTCTCTCAGTCACTCAGTCACTCAGTCACTCAAACTCTCAGTCTCTCAGTCTCTCAGTCTCAGTCTCTCAGTCTCTCAGTCACTCAGTCTCTCAGTCTCAGTCTCTCAGTGCTCAGTCTCTCAGTCACTCAGTCTCTCAGTCTCTCAGTCTCAGTCTCTCAGTCACTCAGACTCTTAGTCAATCAGTGACAGAGTCTCTCAGTCTCTCAGTCTCAGTCTCACAGTCTTTCAGTCTCAGTCTCTCATTCTCAGTCTCAGTCTCTCAGTCAATCAGTCTCTCAGTCTCTCAGTCACTGAGTCTCTCAGTCTATCAGTCACTCAGTCTCTCAGTCACTCAGTCTCTCAGTCTCTCAGTCTCTCAGTCACTCAGTCTCTCAGTCTCAGTCTCTCAGTCTCTCAGTCCCAGTCTCTCAGTCACTCAGTCTCTCAGTCTCTCAGTCACTCAGTCTCTCAGTCACTCAGTCTCTCATTCTCAGTCTCTCAGTCACTCAGTCTCTCAGTCACTCAGTCTCTCAGTCTCTCAGTCACTCAGTCTCTCAGTCTCTCAGTCTCTCAGTCTCTCAGTCTCTCAGTCTCTCAGTCTCTCAGTCACTCAGTCTCAGTCTCTCAGTCTCTCAGTCTCTCAGTCTCTCAGTCACTCAGTCTCTCAGTCTCTCAGTCACTCAGTCTCTCAGTCACTCAGTCTCTCAGTCTCTCAGTCTCTCAGTCTCTCAGTCTCTCAGTCTCTCAGTCTCAGTCTCTCATTCTCAGTCTCTCAGTCACTCAGTCTCTCAGTCACTCAGTCTCTCAGTCTCAGTCTCTCAGTCTCAGTCTCTCAGTCTCTCAGTCTCTCAGTCTCAGTCACTCAGTCTCAGTCTCTCAGTCACTCAGTCTCTCAGTCTCAGTCTCTCAGTCTCTCAGTCTCAGTCTCTCAGTCACTCAGTCTCTCAGTCACTCAGTCTCTCAGTCTCAGTCTCTCAGTCTCTCAGTCTCTCAGTCAATCAGTCTCTCAGTCACTCAGTCTCTCAGTCTCTCAGTCACTCAGTCTCTCAGTCACTCAGTCTCTCAGTCTCAGTCTCTCAGTCACTCAGTCTCTCAGTCACTCAGTCACTCAGTCACTCAGTCTCTCAGTCTCTCAGTCACTCAGTCTCTCAGTCTCAGTCTCTCAGTCTCTCAGTCTCTCAGTCTCAGTCTCTCAGTCACTCAGTCTCTCAGTCTCTCAGTCACTCAGTCTCAGTCACTCAGTCTCTCAGTCTCAGTCTCTCAGTCTCTCAGTCACTCAGTCACTCAGTCTCTCAGTCTCTCAGTCTCAGTCTCTCAGTCTCTCAGTCTCAGTCTCTCAGTCTCTCAGTCTCAGTTTCTCAGTCTCTCAGTCTCTCAGTCTCTCAGTCTCTCAGTCACTCAGTCACTCAGTCTCTCAGTCTCTCAGTCACTCAGTCTCTCAGTCACTCAGTCTCTCAGTCTCAGTCTCTCAGTCTCAGTCACTCATTCTCTCAGTCTCTCAGTCTCTCAGTCTCAGTCTCTCAGTCACTCAGACTCTCAGTCACTCAGTGACACAGTCTCTCAGTCTCTCAGTCTCAGTCTCACAGTCTCTCAGTCTCAGTCTCTCATTCTCAGTCTCAGTCTCTCAGTCAATCAGTCTCTCAGTCTCTCAGTCACTGAGTCTCTAAGTCTCTCAGTCACTCAGTCTCTCAGTCACTCAGTCTCTCAGTCTCTCAGTCTCTCAGTCACTCAGTCTCTCAGTCTCAGTCTCTCAGTCTCTCAGTCCCAGTCTCTCAGTCACTCAGTCTCTCAGTCCCTCAGTCACTCAGTCTCTCAGTCACTCAGTCTCTCATTCTCAGTCTCTCAGTCACTCAGTCTCTCAGTCACTCAGTCACTCAGTCACTCAGTCTCTCAGTCACTCTGTCTCTCAATCACTAAAACACTCAGTCACTCAGTCTCTCAGTCTCAGTCTCTCAGTCACTCAGTCTCAGTCTCTCATTCTCAGTCTCTCAGTCTCTCAGTCTCTCAGTCTCAGTCTCTCAGTCACTCAGTCACTCAGCCACTCAGTCTATCAGTCTCTCAGTCACTCAGTCTCTCAGTCTCAGTCTCTCAGTCACTCAGTCACTCAGTCACTCAGTCACTCAGTCACTCAGTCACTCAGTCTCTCAGTCTCTCAGTCTCTCAGTCACTCAGTCTCAGTCACACAGTCTCTCAGTCTCAGTCTCTCAGTCACTGAGTCTCTCAGTCACTCAGTCACTCAGTCTCTCAGTCACTCATTCTCTCAGTCACTCAGTCTCTCAGTATCTCAGTCTCAGTCTCTCAGTCACTCAGTCTCTCAGCCTCTCAGTCTCAGTCTCTCAGTCACTGAGTCTCTCAGTCACTCAGCCACTCAATCTATCCGTCTATCAGTCTCAGTCTCTCAGTCTCTCAGTCTCTCAGTCTCTCCGACTCTCAGTCACTTAGTCTCTCAGGCTCAGTCTCTCAGTCACTCAGTCACTCATTCTCTCAGTCTCTCAGTCTCTCAGTCACTCAGTCTCTCAGTCACTCAGTCTCTCAGTCTCAGTCTCTCAGTCTCTCAGTCTCTCAGTCACTCAGTCTCTCAGTCACTCAGTCTCTCAGTCTCAGTCTCTCAGTCACTCAGTCTCTCAGTCACTCAGTCACTCAGTCTCAGTCACTCAGTCTCTCAGTCTCTCAGTCTCTCAGTCTCTCAGTCTCTCAGTCACTCAGTCTCTCAGTCTCTCAGTCTCTCAGTCTCAGTCTCTCAGTCTCTCAGTCTCTCAGTCTCAGTCTCTCAGTCTCTCAGTCTCTCAGTCACTCAGTCTCTCAGTCACTCAGTCACTCAGTCACTCAGTCTCAGTCTCTCAGTCTCTCAGTCTCAGTCTCTCAGTCTCTCAGTCTCTCAGTCTCTGTCTCTCAGTCTCTCAGTCTCTCAGTCTCTCAGTCACTCAGTCTCTCAGTCACTCAGTCTCTCAGTCTCTCAGTCACTCAGTCTCAGTCTCTCAGTCACTCAGTCACTCATTCTCTCAGTCACTCTTTCTCTCAGTCTCAGTCTCTCAGTCACTCAGTCTCTCAGTCACTCAGTCTCAGTCACTCAGTCTCTCAGTCACTCAGTCTCTCAGTCACTCAGTCACTCAGTCACTCAGTTACTCAGTCTCTCAGTCTCTCAGTCTCTCAGTCTCTCAGTCTCTCAGTCTCAGTCTCTTAGTCTCTCAGTCACTCAGTCTCTCAGTTTCAATCCCTCAGTCACTCTTTCTCTCTGTCTCTCAGTCACTCAGTCTCTCAGTCTCTCAGTCACTCAGTCTCTGAGTCTCAGTCTCTCAGTCACTCAGTCTCTCAGTCACTCAGTCACTCAGTCTCTCAGTCACTCAGTCTCTCAGTCTCTCAGTCTCTCAGTCACTCTTTCTCTCAGTCTCAGTCTCTCAGTCACTCAGTCACTCAGTCACTCAGTCACTCAGTCTCTCAGTCTCTTAGTCTCTCAGTCACTCAGTCTCAGTCACTCAGTCTCTCAGTCACAGTCTCTCAGTCTCTCAGCCTCTCAGTCTCTCAGTCTCTCAGTCTCTCAGTCTCTCAGTCTCTCAGTCTCTCAGTCTCTCAGTCACTCAGTCTCTCAGTCACTCAGTCTCTCAGTCTCTCAGTCACTCAGTCTCTCAGTCTCTCAGTCTCAGTCTCTCAGTCTCTCAGTCTCTCAGTCACTCAGTCACTCAGTCTCTCAGTCTCTCAGTCTCAGTCTCTCAGTCTCTCAGTCTCTCAGTCTCTCAGTCACTCAGTCTCTCAGTCTCAGTCTCTCAGTCACTCAGTCTCTCAGTCTCTCAGTCTCTCAGTCTCTCAGTCTCTCAGTCACTCAGTCTCTCAGTCTCAGTCTCTCAGTCTCTCAGTCTCTCAGTCTCAGTCTCTCAGTCACTCAGTCTCTCAGTCTCTCAGTCTCAGTCTCTCAGTCTCTCAGTCTCTCAGTCTCAGTCTCTCAGTCTCTTAGTCTCTCAGTCACTCAGTCTCTCAGTCTCAGTCACTCAGTCTCTCAGTCTGAGTCTTTCAGTCTCTCAGTCTCTCAGTCTCTCAGTCAATCAGTCTCTCAGTCACTCAGTCCCTCAGTCTCTCAGTCACTCAGTCTCTCAGTCACTCAGTCACTCAGTCACTCAGTCTCTCAGTCACTCAGTCACTCAGTCTCTCAGTCTCAGTCTCTCAGTCTCAGTCTCTCAGTCTCTCAGTCTCAGTCACTCAGTCTCTCAGTCTCAGTCTCTCAGTCACTCAGTCTCTCAGTCACTCAGTCTCTCAGTCTCTCAGTCACTCAGTCACTCAGTCTCTCAGTCTCTCAGTCTCTCAGTCTCAGTCTCTCAGTCTCTCAGTCACTCAGTCTCTCAGTCTCAGTCTCTCAGTCACTCAGTCTCTCAGTCACTCAGTCTCTCAGTCTCTCAGTCTCAGTCTCTCAGTCACTCAGTCTCTCAGTCACTCAGTCACTCAGTCTCTCAGTCTCTCAGTCTCAGTCTCTCAGTCTCTCAGTCTCAGTCTCTCATTCTCAGTCTCAGTCTCTCAGTCAATCAGTCTCTCAGTCTCTCAGTCACTGAGTCTCTAAGTCTCTCAGTCACTCAGTCTCTCAGTCACTCAGTCTCTCAGTCTCTCAGTCTCTCAGTCACTCAGTCTCTCAGTCTCAGTCTCTCAGTCTCTCAGTCCCAGTCTCTCAGTCACTCAGTCTCTCAGTCCCTCAGTCACTCAGTCTCTCAGTCACTCAGTCTCTCATTCTCAGTCTCTCAGTCACTCAGTCTCTCAGTCACTCAGTCACTCAGTCTGTCAGTCACTCAGTCTTCCAGTCTCTCAGTCTCTCAGTCTCTCGGGCTCTCCGTCTCTCAGTCTCTCAGTCACACAGTCTCTCAGTCTCTCAGTCACTCAGTCTCTCAGTCTCTCAGTCACTCAGTCTCTCAGTCTCTCAGTCATTCAGTCTCTCAGTCTCTCAGTCTCCCAGTCTCTCAATCTCTCAGTCTCACAGTCTCTCAGTCACTCAGACTCTCAGTCACTCAGTCTCTCAGTCTCAGTCTCTCAGTCACTCAGTCTCTCAGTCACTCAGTCACTCAGTCACTCAGTCTCTCAGTCACTCAGTCTCTCAGTCACTCAGTCACTCAATCACTCAGTCTCAGTCTCTCAGTCTCAGTCTCTCATTCTCAGTCTCTCAGTCTCTCAGTCTCAGTCTCTCTGTCACTCAGTCACTCAGTCACTCAGTCTCTCAGTCTACGTCTCTCAGTCTCTCAGTCTCTCAGTCTCAGTCTCTCAGTCACTCAGTATCTCAGTCTCTCAGTCACTCAGTCGCTCAGTCACTCAGTCTCTCAGTCTCAGTCTCTCAGTCACTCAGTCTCTCAGTCACTCAGTCACTCAGTCACTCAGTCTCTCAGTCTCTCAGTCACTCAGTCTCTCAGTCTACGTCTCTCAGTCTCTCAGTCTCTCAGTCTCAGTCTCTCAGTCACTCAGTCTCTCAGTCTCTCAGTCACTCAGTCGCTCAGTCACTCAGTCTCTCAGTCTAAGTCTCTCAGTCACTCAGTCTCTCAGTCACTCACTCTCAGTCTCTCAGTCTCAGTCTCTCAGTCTCTCAGTCTCAGTCACTCAGTCTCTTAGTCTCAGTCTCTCAGTCACTCAGTCACTCAGTCACTCAGTCTCTCAGTCACTCAGTCACTCAGTCACTCAAACTCTCAGTCTCTCAGTCTCTCAGTCTCAGTCTCTCAGTCTCTCAGTCTCAGTCTCTCAGTGCTCAGTCTCTCAGTCACTCAGTCTCTCAGTCTCTCAGTCTCAGTCTCTCAGTCACTCAGACTCTTAGTCAATCAGTGACAGAGTCTCTCAGTCTCTCAGTCTCAGTCTCACAGTCTTTCAGTCTCAGTCTCTCATTCTCAGTCTCAGTCTCTCAGTCAATCAGTCTCTCAGTCTCTCAGTCACTGAGTCTCTCAGTCTATCAGTCACTCAGTCTCTCAGTCACTCAGTCTCTCAGTCTCTCAGTCTCTCAGTCACTCAGTCTCTCAGTCTCAGTCTCTCAGTCTCTCAGTCCCAGTCTCTCAGTCACTCAGTCTCTCAGTCCCTCAGTCACTCAGTCTCTCAGTCACTCAGTCTCTCATTCTCAGTCTCTCAGTCACTCAGTCTCTCAGTCACTCAGTCACTCAGTCACTCAGTCTCTCAGTCACTCAGTCTCTCAGTCACTCAAACACTCAGTCACTCAGTCTCTCAGTCTCAGTCTCTCAGTCACTCAGTCTCAGTCTCTCATTCTCAGTCTCTCAGTCTCTCAGTCTCTCAGTCTCAGTCTCTCAGTCACTCAGTCACTCAGTCACTCAGTCTCTCAGTCTCTCAGTCACTCAGTCTCTCAGTCTCAGTCTCTCAGTCACTCAGTCACTCAGTCACTCAGTCACTCAGTCACTCAGTCACTCAGTCTCTCAGTCTCTTAGTCTCTCAGTCACTCAGTCTCAGTCACTCAGTCTCTCAGTCTCAGTCTCTCAGTCACTGAGTCTCTCAGTCACTCAGTCACTCAGTCTCTCAGTCTCAGTCTCTCAGTCACTCAGTCACTCAGTCACTCAGTCTCTCAGTCTCTCAGTCACTCAGTCTCTCAGTCACTCAGTCTCAGTCACTCAGTCTCTCAGTCTCTCAGTCACTCAGTCAATCAGTCTCTCAGTCACTCAGTCACTCAGTCTCTCAGTCTCTCAGTCTCTCAGTCTCAGTCTCTCAGACTCTCAGTCTCTCAGTCTCTCAGTCTCAGTCTCTCAGTCACTCAGTCTCTCAGTCACTCAGTCTCTCAGTCTCTCAGTCACTCAGTCTCTCAGTCTCTCAGTCTCAGTCTCTCAGTCACTCAGTCTCTCAGTCACTCAGTCACTCAGTCTCTCAGTCTCTCAGTCTCTCAGTCTCTCAGTCTCTAAGTCACTCAGTCACTCAGTCTCTCAGTCACTCAGTCTCTCAGTCTCTCAGTCTCAGTCTCTCAGTCTCAGTCTCTCAGTCTCTCAGTCACTCAGTCTCTCAGTCTCTCAGTCACTCAGTCTCTCAGTCTCAGTATCTCAGTCTCTCAATCTATCAGTTACTCAGTCACTCAGTCTCTCAGTCACTCAGTCACTCAGACACTCAGTCTACGTCTCTCAGTCTCTCAGTCTACGTCTCTCAGTCTCTCAGTCTCTCAGTCTCTGTTACTCAGTCACTCAGTCTCTCAGTCACTTAGTCACTCAGTCTCTCAGTCACTTAGTCACTCAGTCTCTCAGTCACTTAGTCACTCACTCTCTCAGTCACTGAATCACTCATTCTCTCAGTCACTCTTTCTCTCAGTCTCAGTCTCTCAGTCACTCAGTCTCTCAGTCACTCAGTCTCAGTCACTCAGTCTCTCAGTCACTCAGTCTCTCAGTCACTCAGTCACTCAGTCACTCAGTCAATCAGTCTCTCAGTCTCTCAGTCTCTCAGTCTCTCAGTCTCTCAGTCTCAGTCTCTCAGTCTCTCAGTCACTCAGTCTCTCAGTTTCAATCCCTCAGTCACTCTTTCTCTCTGTCTCTCAGTCACTCAGCCTCTCAGTCTCTCAGTCTCTCAGTCTCTGAGTCTCAGTCTCTCAGTCACTCAGTCTCTCAGTCACTCAGTCACTCAGTCTCTCAGTCACTCAGTCTCTCAATCTCTCAGTCTCTCAGTCACTCTTTCTCTCAGTCTCAGTCTCTCAGTCACTCAGTCACTCAGTCACTCAGCCACTCAGTCTCTCAGTCTCTTAGTCTCTCAGTCACTCAGTCTCAGTCACTCAGTCTCTCAGACACTCAGTCTCTCAGTCACTCAGTCACTCAGTCACTCAGTCTCTCAGTCTCTCAGACTCTCAGTCACTCAGTCTCAGTCTCTCAGTCACTCAGTCTCTCAGTCACTCAGTCACTCAGTCTCTCAGTCACTCAGTCTCTCTGTCTCTCAGTCTCAATCTCTCAGTCACTGATCCTCTCAGTCACTCAGTCACTCAGTCTCTCAGTCTCTCAGTCTAGTCTCTCAGTCTCTCAGTTTCTCTGACTCTCAGTCACTTAGTCTCTCAGTCTCAGTCTCTCTGTCACTCACTCTCTTTGTATCTCAGTCGCTCAGTCTCTCCGTCTCGCAGTCAATCAGTCTCTCAGTCTCAGTCTCTCAGACTCAGTCTTTCAGTCTCTCAGTCTCTCACTCTCTCAGTCTCTCAGTCAATCAGTCTCTCATTCTCTAAGACCCTCAGTCTCTCAGTCACTCAGTCTCTCAGTCACTCAGTCACTCAGTCACTCAGTCACTCAGTCTCTCAGTCTCAGTCTCTCAGTCTCTCAGTCTCAGTCTCTCTGTCTCTCAGTCTCAGTCTCTCAGTCACTCAGTCACTCAGTCTCGCAGGCTCTCAGTCTCTCAGTCACTATTTCTCTCAGTCTCAGTCTCTCAGTCACTCAGTCTCTCAGTCACTCAGTCTCAGTCACTCAGTCTCTCAGTCACTCAGTCACTCAGTCACTCAGTCACTCAGTCACTCAGTCAATCAGTCTCTCAGTCTCTCAGTCTCTCAGTCTCTCAGTCTCTCAGTCTCAGTCTCTCAGTCTCTCAGTCTCTCAGTCTCTCAGTCTCTCAGTCTCTCAGTCTCTCAGTCTCAGTCCCTCAGTCACTCTTTCTCTCTGTCTCTCAGTCACTCAGTCTCTCAGTCTCTCAGTCTCTCAGTCTCTGAGTCTCAGTCTCTCAGTCACTCAGTCTCTCAGTCACTCAGTCACTCAGTCTCTCAGTCACTCAGTCTCTCAGTCTCTCAGTCTCAGTCTCTCAGTCACTCAGTCTCTCAGTCTCTCAATCTCTCAGTCTATCAGTCTCTCAGTCTCTCTGTCTCTCAGTCACTCTTTCTCTCAGTCTCAGTCTCTCAGTCACTCAGTCACTCAGTCTCTCAGTCACTCAGTCTCTCAGTCTCTTAGTCTCTCAGTCACTCAGTCTCAGTCACTCAGTCTCTCAGACACTCAGTCTCTCAGTCACTCAGTCACTCAGTCACTCAGTCTCTCAGTCTCTCAGACTCTCAGTCACTCAGTCTCTCAGTCTCAGTCTCTCAGTCTCTCAGTCTCAGTCTCTCAGTCACTCATTCTCTCAGTCTCTCAGTCACTCAGTCTCTCAGACACTCAGTCTCTCACTTTCTCAGTCTCAGTCTCTCAGTCACTCAGTCTCTCAGTCACTCAGTCACTCAGTCTCTCAGTCACTCAGTCTCTCTGTCTCTCAGTCTCAATCTCTCAGTCACTGATCCACTCAGTCACTCAGTCACTCAGTCTCTCTGACTCTCAGTCACTTAGTCTCTCAGTCTCAGTCTCTCTGTCACTCACTCTCTTTGTATCTCAGTCGCTCAGTCTCTCCGTCTCGCAGTCAATCAGTCTCTCAGTCTCAGTCTCTCAGACTCAGTCTTTCAGTCTCTCAGTCTCTCACTCTCTCAGTCTCTCAGTCAATCAGTCTCTCATTCTCTCAGTCCCTCAGTCTCTCAGTCACTCAGTCTCTCGGTCACTCAGTCACTCAGTCACTCAGTCACTCAGTCTCTCAGTCTCAGTCTCTCAGTCACTCAGTCTCAGTCTCTCACTCTCAGTCTCTCAGTCTCTCAGTCTCTCAGTCTCTCAGTCTCTCAGTCACTCAGTCTCTCAGTCTCAGTCTCTCAGTCACTCAGTCACTCAGTCACTCAGTCACTCAGTCTCTCAGTCTCTCAGTCTCTCAGTCACTCAGTCTCTCAGTCTCAGTCTCTCAGTCACTCAGTCTCTCAGTCACTCAGTCACTCAGTCTCTCAGTCTCTCAGTCTCTCAGTCACTCAGTCTCTCAGTCACTCAGTCTCTCAGTCACTCAGTCACTCAGTCTCTCAGTCTCTCAGTCTCTCAGTCTCAGTCTCTCAGTCTCTCAGTCTCTCAGTCTCTCAGTCTCAGTCTCTCAGTCACTCAGTCTCTCAGTCTCTCAGTCTCTCAGTCTCTCAGTCACTCAGTCTCTCAGTCTCAGTCTCTCAGTCACTCAGTCTCTCAGTCACTCAGTCTCTCAGTCTCTCAGTCTCAGTCTCTCAGTCACTCAGACTCTCAGTCACTCAGTCACTCAGTCTCTCAGTCTCTCAGTCTCAGTCTCACAGTCTCTCAGTCTCAGTCTCTCATTCTCAGTCTCATTCTCTCAGCCAATCAGTCTCTCAGTCTCTCAGTCACTCAGTCTCTCAGTTTCAGTCACTCAGTCTCTCAGTCACTCAGTCTCTCAGTCACTCAATCACTCAGTCTCTCAGTCTCTCAGTCTCTCAGTCACTCAGTCTCTCCGTCTCAGTCTCTCAGTCTCTCCGTCTCTCAGTCTCTCAGTCCCAGTCTCTCAGTCACACAGTCTCTCAGTCTCTCAGTCACTCAGACTCTCAGTCACTCAGTCTCTCAGTCTCAGTCACTCAGTCGCTCAGTCACTCAGTCTCTCAGTCACTCAGTCTCTCAGTCACTCAGTCTCTCAGTCACTCAGGCACTCAGTCACTCAGTCTCTCAGTCTCAGTCTCTCAGTCACTCAGTCTCAGTCTCTCAGCCTCTCAGTCTCAGTCTCTCAGTCACTCAGTCACTCAGTCACTCAGTCTCTCATTAACTTAGTCACTCAGTCTCTCAGTCACTCAGTCACTCAGTCTCTCAGTCTACGTCTCTCAGTCTCTCAGTCTCTCAGTCTCAGTCTCTCAGTCACTCAGTCTCTCAGTCTCTAGTCACTCAGTTTCTCAGTCATTCAATTTCTCAGTCTCAGTCTCTTTGTCACTCAGTCTCTCAGTCACTCAGTCACTCAGTCACTCAGTCTCAGTCTCTCAGTCTCAGTCTCTCAGTCTCTCAGTCTCAGTCTCTCAGTCACTCAGTCACTCAGTCTCTCAGTCTCTCAGTCTCTCAGTCACTCAGTCTCTCAGTCTCAGTCTCTCAGTCACTCAGTCACTCAGTCACTCAGTCTCTCAGTCTCTCAGACTCTCAGTCACTCAGTCTCTCAGTCTCAGTCTCTCAGTCTCAGTCTCTCAGTCACTCATTCTCTCAGTCTCTCAGTCACTCAGTCTCTCAGACACTCAGTCTCTCAGTCTCTCAGTCTCAGTCTCTCAGTCACTCAGTCTCTCAGTCTCTCAGTCACTCAGTCTCTCAGTCACTCAGTCTCTCAGTCTCTCAGTCTCAGTCTCTCAGTCACTCAGTCTCTCAGTCACTCAGTCACTCAGTCTCTCAGTCTCTCAGTCTCAGTCTCTCAGTCTCTCAGTCTCTCAGTCTCTCAGTCACTCAGTCTCTCAGTCTCAGTCTCTCAGTCTCTCAGTCTCAGTCTCTCAGTCTCTCAGTCTCTCAGTCTCTCAGTCACTCAGTCTCTCAGTCTCTCAGTCTCTCAGTCTCAGTCTCTCAGTCTCTCAGTCTCTCAGTCTCTCAGTCTCTCAGTCACTCAGTCTCTCAGTCTCTCAGTCTCTCAGTCTCTCAGTCACTCAGTCTCTCAGTCACTCAGTCACTCAGTCTCTCAGTCACTCAGTCTCTCAGTCTCTCAGTCTCAGTCTCTCAGTCTCTCAGTCTCTCAGTCTCTCAGTCTCTCAGTCACTCAGTCTCTCAGTCTCAGTCTCTCAGTCACTCAGTCTCTCAGTCACTCAGTCTCTCAGTCTCTCAGTCTCTCAGTCTCTCAGTCACTCAGTCTCTCAGTCTCAGTCTCTCAGTCACTCAGTCTCTCAGTCACTCAGTCACTCAGTCTCTCAGTCTCAGTCTCTCAGTCTCTCAGTCACTCAGTCTCTCAGTCACTCAGTCTCTCAGTCTCTCAGTCTCTCAGTCTCTCAGTCACTCAGTCTCTCAGTCTCAGTCTCTCAGTCTCTCAGTCTCTCAGTCTCTCAGTCTCAGTCTCTCAGTCACTCAGTCTCTCAGTCTCTCAGTCACTCAGTCTCTCAGTCACTCAGTCTCTCAGTCTCAGTCTCTCAGTCACTCAGTCTCTCAGTCACTCAGTCTCTCAGTCACTCAGTCTCTCAGTCACTCAGTCTCTCAGTCTCTCAGTCACTCAGTCTCTCAGTCACTCAGTCTCTCAGTCACTCAGTCTCTCAGTCTCTCAGCCTCTCAGTCTCAGTCTCTCAGTCACTCAGTCACTCAGTCACTCAGTCTCTCAGTCACTTAGTCACTCAGTCTCTCAGTCACTCAGTCACTCAGTCTCTCAGTCTACGTCTCTCAGTCTCTCAGTCTCTCAGTCTCAGTCTCTCAGTCACTCAGTCTCTCAGTCTCTCAGTCACTCAGTCTCTCAGTCACTCAATCTCTCAGTCTCAGTCTCTTTGTCACTCAGTCTCTCAGTCACTCAGTCACTCAGTCACTCAGTCTCAGTCTCTCAGTCTCAGTCTCTCAGTCTCTCAGTCTCAGTCTCTCAGTCACTCAGTCACTCAGTCTCTCAGTCTCTCAGTCTCTCAGTCACTCAGTCTCTCAGTCTCAGTCTCTCAGTCACTCAGTCACTCAGTCACTCAGTCTCTCAGTCTCTTAGATTCTCAGTCACTCAGTCTCAGTCACTCAGTCTCTCAGTCACTCAGTCTCTCAGTCACTCAGTCACTCAGTCACTCAGTCACTCAGTCTCTCAGTCTCTCAGTCTCTCAGTCAATCAGTCTCTCAGTCTCAGTCTCTCAGTCTCTCAGTCTCTCAGTCTCTCAGTCTCAGTCTCTCAGTCACTCATTCTCTCAGTCTCTCAGTCACTCAGTCTCTCAGACATTCAGTCTCTCAGTCTCTCAGTCTCAGTCTCTCAGTCACTCAGTCTCTCAGTCACTCAGTCACTCAATCTCTCAGTCACTCAGTCTCTCAGTCTCTCAGTCTCAGTCTCTCAGTCACTGATTCTCTCAGTCACTCAGTCACTCAGTCACTCAGACTATCAGTCTCTTAGTCACTCAGTCACTCAGTCTCTCAGTCTCAGTCACTCAGTCTCTCAGTCACTCAGTCTCTCAGTCACTCAGTCACTAAAACTCTAAGTCTCTCAATCTCTCAGTCTCAGTCTCTCAGTCTCTCAGTCTCTCAGTCTCTCAGTCTCAGTGTCTCAGTCACTCAGTCTCTCAGTCTCTCAGTCACTCAGTCTCTCAGTCACTCAGTCTCTCAGTCTCAGTCTCTCAGTCACTCAGTCTCTCAGTCACTCAGTCTCTCAGTCTCTCAGTCACTCAGTCTCTCAGTCACTCAGTCTCTCAGTCTCTCAGTCACTCAGTCTCTCAGTCTCTCAGTCTCTCAGTCTCTCAGTCTCTCAGTCTCAGTCTCTCAGTCTCAGTCTCAGTCTCTCAGTCACTCAGTCTCTCAGTCACTCAGTCACTCAGTCTCTCAGTCTCAGTCTCTCAGTCTCTCAGTCACTCAGTCTCTCAGTCACTCAGTCTCTCAGTCACTCAGTCTCTCAGTCTCTCAGTCTCTCAGTCTCTCAGTCACTCAGTCTCTCAGTCTCTCAGTCTCTCAGTCACTCAGTCTCTCAGTCACTCAGTCACTCAGTCACTCAGTCTCTCAGTCTCAGTCTCTCAGTCACTCAGTCTCAGTCTCTCAGTCTCTCAGTCTCAGTCTCTCAGTCACTCAGTCTCTCAGTCTCTCAGTCTCTCAGTCACTTAGTCACTCAGTCTCTCAGTCACTCAGTCACTCAGTCTCTCAGTCTACGTCTCTCAGTCTCTCAGTCTCTCAGTCTCAGTCTCTCAGTCACTCAGTCTCTCAGTCTCTCAGTCACTCAGTCTCTCAGTCACTCAATCTCTCAGTCTCAGTCTCTTTGTCACTCAGTCTCTCAGTCACTCAGTCACTCAGTCACTCAGTCTCAGTCTCTCAGTCTCAGTCTCTCAGTCTCTCAGTCTCAGTCTCTCAGTCACTCAGTCACTCAGTCACTCAGTCACTCAGTCTCTCAGTCTCTCAGTCTCTCAGTCACTCAGTCTCTCTGTCTCTCAGTCTCATTCTCTCAGTCACTGATCCTCTCAGTCACTCAGTCACTCAGTCTCTCAGTCTCTCAGTCTAGTCTCTCAGTCTCTCAGTCTCTCTGACTCTCAGTCACTTAGTCTCTCAGTCTCAGTCTCTCTGTCACTCACTCTCTTTGTATCTCAGTCGCTCAGTCTCTCAGTCTCTCAGTCACTCAGTCTCTCAGTCTCAGTCTCTCAGTCTCAGTCTCTCAGTCTCTCAGTCTCTCAGTCTCTCAGTCTCTCAGTCTCTCAGTCTCTCAGTCTCTCAGTCTCTCAGTCTCTCAGTCACTCAGTCTCTCAGTCTCTCAGTCACTCAGTCTCTCAGTCACTCAGTCTCTCAGTCTCAGTCTCTCAGTCTCTCAGTCTCTCAGTCTCTCAGTCTCAGTCTCTCAGTCTCTCAGTCTCTCAGTCTCTCAGTCTCTCAGTCACTCAGTCTCTCAGTCTCAGTCTCTCAGTCACTCAGTCACTCAGTCTCTCAGTCACTCAGTCTCTCAGTCTCTCAGTCTCTCAGTCACTCAGTCTCTCAGTCTCAGTCTCTCAGTCACTCAGTCTCTCAGTCTCTCAGTCACTCAGTCTCTCAGTCTCAGTCACTCAGTCTCTCAGTCACTCAGTCTCTCAGTCACTCAGTCACTCAGTCTCTCAGTCTCTCAGTCTCTCAGTCACTCAGTCTCTCAGTCTCAGTCTCTCAGTCTCTCAGTCTCTCAGTCTCTCAGTCAGTCTCTCAGTCACTCAGTCTCTCAGTCTCTCAGTCACTCAGTCTCTCAGTCTCTCAGTCTCTCAGTCTCAGTCTCTCAGTCACTCAGTCTCTCAGTCACTCAGTCTCTCAGTCACTCAGTCTCTCAGTCACTCAGTCTCTCAGTCACTCAGTCACTCAGTCACTCAGTCTCTCAGTCTCAGTCTCTC
This sequence comes from Carcharodon carcharias, assembly GCF_017639515.1. Taxonomy (NCBI): domain Eukaryota; kingdom Metazoa; phylum Chordata; class Chondrichthyes; order Lamniformes; family Lamnidae; genus Carcharodon; species Carcharodon carcharias. The sequence continues at coordinate 542,356 of NW_024470656.1, read as the reverse complement.
AGTCACTCAGTCTCAGTCTCTCAGTCTCTCAGTCTCAGTCTCTCAGTCACTCAGTCTCTCAGTCACTCAGTCTCTCAGTCTCTCAGTCACTCAGTCTCTCAGTCTCAGTCACTCAGTCTCTCAGTCTCAGTCTCTCAGTCTCTCAGTCTCTCAGTCTCAGTCTCTCAGTCACTCAGTCTCTCAGTCTCTCAGTCACTCAGTCTCTCAGTCACTCAGTCTCTCAGTCTCAGTCTCTCAGTCACTCAGTCTCTCAGTCACTCAGTCACTCAGGCTCAGTCTCTCAGTCACTCAGTCTCTCATTCTCTCAGTCACTCAGTCACTCAGTCACTCAGTCACTCAGTCTCTCAGTCTCTCAGTCTCTCAGTCACAGTCTCTCAGTCTCTCAGTCTCTAAGTCTCTCAGTCACTCAGTCTCTCAGTCACTGCAGTCACCTCAGTCACTCAGTCTCAGTCTCTCTGTCAATCAGTCACTCAGTCACACAGTCACTCAGTCTCTCAGTCCCTCAGTCTCTCAGTCACTCAGTCTCTCAAACTCTCAGTCAGTCAGTCTCTCAGTCTCAGTCTCTCAGTCTCTCAGTCTCTCAGTCTCTCAGTCACTCAGTCTCTCAGTCACTCAGTCTCTCAGTCTCTCAGTCACTCAGTCTCTCAGTCACTCAGTCTCTCAGTCACTCAGTCCCAGTCTCTCAGTCTCAGTCTCTATCTCTCAGTCTCTCAGTCTCTCAGTCTCTGAGTCTCTCAGTCTCTCAGTCTCAGTCTCTCAGTCACTGATTCTCTCAGTCACTCAGTCACTCAGTCACTCAGACTATCAGTCTCTTAGTCACTCAGTCACTCAGTCTCTCAGTCTCAGTCACTCAGTCTCTCAGTCACTCAGTCTCTCAGTCACTCAGTCACTAAAACTCTAAGTCTCTCAATCTCTCAGTCTCAGTCTCTCAGTCTCTCAGTCTCTCAGTCTCTCAGTCTCAGTGTCTCAGTCACTCAGTCTCTCAGTCTCTCAGTCACTCAGTCTCTCAGTCACTCAGTCTCTCATTCTACGTCTCTCAGTCACTCAGTCTCTCAGTCACTCAGTCTCTCAGTCTCTCAGTCTCAGTCTCTCAGTCACTCAGACTCTCAGGCACTCAGTCACTCAGTCTCTCAGTCTCTCAGTCTCAGTCTCACAGTCTCTCAGTCTCAGTCTCTTATTCTCAGTCTCATTCTCTCAGCCAATCAGTCTCTCAGTCACTCAGTCACTCAGTCTCTCAGTCTCAGTCACTCAGTCTCTCAGTCACTCAGTCTCTCAGTCACTCAATCACTCAGTCACACAGTCTCTCAGTCTCTCAGTCACTCAGACTCTCAGTCACTCATTCTCTCAGTCTCAGTCTCTCAGTCACTCAGTCTCTCAGTCACTCAGTCACTCAGTCACTCAGTCTCTCAGTCTCAGTCTCTCAGTCACTCAGTCTCAGTCTCTCAGCGTCTCAGTCTCAGTCTCTCAGTCACTCAGTCACTCAGTCACTCAGTCTCTCAGTCACTTAGTCACTCAGTCTCTCAGACACTCAGTCACTCAGTCTCTCAGTCTACGTCTCTCAGTCTCTCAGTCTCTCAGTCTCAGTCTCTCAGTCACTCAGTCTCTCAGTCTCTCAGTCACTCAGTCTCTCAGTCACTCAATCTCTCAGTCTCAGTCTCTTTGTCACTCAGTCTCTCAGTCACTCAGTCACTCAGTCACTCAGTCTCAGTCTCTCAGTCTCAGTCTCTCAGTCTCTCAGTCTCAGTCTCTCAGTCACTCAGTCACTCAGTCACTCAGGTCAACTCAGTCTCTCAGTCACTCAGTCACTCAGACACTCAGTCTCCGATCTCAGTCTCTCAGGTCACTCAGTCACTCAGATCCCTCACTGTCCCTCAGACCACACTCTCTCAGTCTCTCCAGTCTATCAGTCTCTCAGTCTCAGTCTCTCAGACACTCAGTCACTCAGTCTCTCAGTCCTCAGTCTCTCAGTCATCAGTCTATCCATCTCAGTCTCTCAGTCACTCCGTCTCTCGAGGTCAATCAGTCTCTCAGTCCTCAGGTCTCTCAGTCACTCCAACACTCAGTCACTCAGTCTCTCAGTCTCCGTCTCTCAGTCACTCAGTCTCAGTCTTCCACTCAGTCTCTCAGACTCTCAGTCACTCAGCTCTCAGTCACTCAGTCTCAGTCACTCAGTCACTCAGTCACTCAGTCTCTCAGTCTCTCAGTCTCTCAGTCCTCAGTCTCTCAGTCTCTGTCTCTCAGGCCTCTCAGTCTCTCAGTCTCTCAGTCACTCAGTCTCTCAGTCTCAGTCTCTCAGTCACTCAGTCACTCAGTGACACAGTCACTCAGTCTCTCAGTCTCTTAGGCTCTCAGTCACTCAGTCTCTCAGTCTCAGTCTCTCAGTCACACAGTCACTCAGTCACTCAGTCACTCAGACGCTCAGTTTCAGTCACTCAGTCTCTCAGTCACTCAGTCTCTCAGTCACTCAATCACTCAGTCTCTCAGTCTCTCAGTCTCTCAGTCACTCAGTCTCTCAGTCTCAGTCTCTCAGTCTCTCCGTCTCTCAGTCTCTCAGTCCCAGTCTCTCAGTCACACAGTCTCTCAGTCTCTCAGTCTCTCCGTCTCTCAGTCTCTCATTCTCTCAGTCTCAGTCTCTCAGTGTCTCAAGTCTCTCAGTCTCTCAGTCACTCAGTCTCTCAGTCACTCAGTCTCTCAGTCACTCAGTCTCTCAGTCACTCAGTCACTCAGTCACTCAGTCTCTCATTCTCAGTCTCTCAGTCACTCAGTCTCAGTCTCTCAGCCTCTCAGTCTCAGTCTCTCAGTCACTCAGTCACTCAGTCACTCAGTCTCTCAGTAACTTAGTCACTCAGTCTCTCAGTCACTCAGTCACTCAGTCTCTCAGTCTACGTCTCTCAGTCTCTCAGTCTCTCAGTCTCAGTCTCTCAGTCACTCAGTCTCTCAGTCTCTCAGTCACTCAGTTTCTCAGTCACTCAATCTCTCAGTCTCAGTCTCTTTGTCACTCAGTCTCTCAGTCACTCAGTCACTCAGTCACTCAGTCTCAGTCTCTCAGTCTCAGTCTCTCAGTCTCTCAGTCTCAGTCTCTCAGTCACTCAGTCACTCAGTCTCTCAGTCTCTCAGTCTCTCAGTCACTCAGTCTCTCAGTCTCAGTCTCTCAGTCACTCAGTCACTCAGTCACTCAGTCTCTCAGTCTCTTAGATTCTCAGTCACTCAGTCTCAGTCACTCAGTCTCTCAGTCACTCAGTCTCTCAGTCTCTCAGTCACTTAGTCACTCAGTCTCTCAGTCACTCAGTCCCTTAGTCTCTCAGTCACTCAGTCTCTCAGTCCCAGTCTCTCAGTCTCTCAGATCTCAGTCTCTCAGTCTCTCAGTCTCTCAGTCTCTCAGTCTCTCAGTCTCTCAGTCACTCAGTCTCTCAGTTTCTCAGTCTCACAGTCACTCAGTCTCTCAGTCACTCTGTCTCTCAGTCACTCAGTCTCTCAGTCAGTCAGTCACTCAGTCTCTCAGTCTCTCAGTCACTCAGTCTCTCAGTCACTCAGTCTCTCAGTCTCCTCCAGGTCTCTCAGTCCTCAGTCCTCAGTCTCTCAGTCTCTCAGTCTCTCAGTCACAGTCTCTCAGTCACTCAGTCTCTCAGTCACTCAGTCCTCAGTCACTCTGTCTCTGTCTCTCGTCTCTCAGTCTCTCAGTCTCTCAGTCTCTCAGTCTCTCAGTCTCTCAGTCACTCAGTCACTCAGTCTCTCAGTCTCAGTCTCTCAGTCTCTCAGTCACTCAGTCTCTCAGTCACTCAGTCTCTCAGTCTCTCAGTCTCTCAGTCACTCAGTCTCTCAGTCACTCAGTCTCTCAGTCTCTCAGTCTCAGTCTCTCAGTCTCAGTCTCTCAGTCACTCAGTCACTCAGTCTCTCAGTCTCTCAGTCTCAGTCTCTCAGTCTCTCAGTCTCAGTCTCAGTCTCTCAGTCTCAGTCTCTCAGTCACTCAGTCTCTCAGTCTCTCAGTCACTCAGTCTCTCAGTCTCAGTCACTCAGTCTCTCAGTCACTCAGTCTCTCAGTCACTCAGTCTCTCAGTCACTCAGTCTCTCAGTCTCTCAGTCTCTCAGTCTCTCAGTCACTCAGTCTCTCAGTCTCAGTCTCTCAGTCACTCAGTCTCTCAGTCACTCAGTCTCTCAGTCACTCAGTCTCTCAGTCTCTCAGTCACTCAGTCTCTCAGTCTCTCAGTCTCTCAGTCTCAGTCTCTCAGTCACTCAGTCTCTCAGTCTCTCAGTCACTCAGTCTCGCAATCACTCAGTCTCAGTCACTCAGTCTCTCAGTCTCTCAGTCACTCAGACTCTCAGTCACTCAGTCTCTCAGTCACTCAGTCTCTCAGTCTCTCAGTCTCTCAGTCTCTCACTCTCACAGTCTCTCAGTCTCTCAGTCACTCAGTCTCTCAGTCTCTCAGTCACTCAGTCTCTCAGTCTCTCAGTCACTCAGTCTCTGAGTCACTCAGTCACTCAGTCTCTCAGTCACTCAGTCTCGCAGTCACTCAGTCTCTCAGTCTCTCAGTCTCTCAGTCACTCAGTCACTCAGTCTCTCAGTCACTCAGTCTCTCAGTCTCTCAGTCACTCAGTCTCTCAGTCACTCAGTCACTCAGTCTCTCAGTCTCAAGCACCTAGCCTCTCAGTCTCTCAGTCTCTCAGTCTCTCAGTCTCTCAGTCTCTCAGTCACTCAGTCTCTCAGTCACTCAGTCTCTCAGTCACTCAGACACTCAGTCACTCAGTCACTCAGTCTCTCAGTCTCTCAGTCTCTCAGTCACTCAGTCTCTCAGACATTCAGTCTCTCAGTCTCTCAGTCTCAGTCTCTCAGTCACTCAGTCTCTCTGTCACTCAGTCTCTCAGTCTCTCAGTCTCAGTCTCTCAGTCACTGATTCTCTCAGTCACTCAGTCACTCAGTCTCTCAGTCTCAGTCTTTCAGTCTCTCAGTCTCTCAGTCTCTCAGTCAATCAGTCTCTCTGTCTCTCAGTCCCTCAGTCTCTCAGTCACTCAGTCTTTCAGTCATTCAGTCACTCAGTCACTCAGTCACTCAGTCTCTCAGTCACTCAGTCTCAGTCTCTCAGTCTCAGTCTCTCAGTCTCTCAGTCTCTTAGTCTCTCAGTCTCTCAGTCACTCAGTCTCTCAGTCACTCAGTCTCTCAGTCACTCAGTCACTCAGTCACTCAGTCACTCAGTCTCTCAGTCTCAGTCTCTCAGTCACTCAGTCTCAGTCTCTCAGTCTCAGTCTCTCAGTCTCTCAGTCTCTTAGTCTCTCAGTCTCTCAGTCACTCAGTCTCTCAGTCTCAGTCTCTCAGTCACTCAGCCTCTCAGTCTCTCAGTCTCTCAGTCTCTCAGTCTCTCAGTCACTCAGTCTCTCAGTCTCTCAGTCTCAGTCTCTCAGTCTCTCAGTCTCTCAGTCTCTCAGTCTCTCAGTCTCAGTCTCTCAGTCTCTCAGTCACTCAGTCTCTCAGTCTCTCAGTCACTCAGTCTCTCAGTCACTCAGTCTCTCAGTCACTCAGTCTCTCAGTCTCTCAGTCTCTCAGTCTCTCAGTCTCAGTCTCTCAGTCTCTCAGTCTCTCAGTCTCTCAGTCTCTCAGTCACTCAGTCTCTCAGTCTCTCAGTCACTCAGTCTCTCAGTCACTCAGTCTCTCAGTCTCAGTCTCTCAGTCACTCAGTCTCTCAGTCACTCAGTCTCTCAGTCTCTCAGTCTCAGTCTCTCAGTCTCTCAGTCTCTCAGTCACTCAGTCTCTCAGTCTCAGTCTCTCAGTCTCTCAGTCTCTCAGTCTCTCAGACTCTCAGTCCCAGTCTCTCAGTCACTCAGTCTCTCAGTCTCTCAGTCACTCAGTCTCTCAGTCTCTCAGTCTCTCAGTCTCTCAGTCACTCAGTCTCTCAGTCTCTCAGTCTCTCAGTCTCTCAGTCTCTCAGTCTCTCAGTCTCTCAGTCTCTCAGTCTCTCAGTCACTCAGTCTCTCAGTCTCTCAGTCTCTCAGTCTCTCAGTCTCTCAGTCTCTCAGTCAAGTCTCTCAGTCTCTCAGTCTCAGTCTCTCAGTCTCAGTCTCTCAGTCTCAGTCTCTCAGTCACTCAGTCTCTCAGTCTCTCAGTCACTCAGTCTCTCAGTCACTCAGTCTCAGTCTCTCAGTCTCAGTCTCTCAGTCACTCAGTCTCTCAGTCTCTCAGTCACTCAGTCTCTCAGTCACTCAGTCTCTCAGTCTCTCAGTCTCAGTCTCTCAGTCACTCAGTCTCTCAGTCTCAGTCTCTCAGTCACTCAGTCTCTCAGTCTCTCAGTCTCTCAGTCACTCAGTCTCTCAGTCACTCAGTCACTCAGTCTCTCAGTCTCTCAGTCTCTCAGTCTCAGTCTCTCAGTCTCTCAGTCTCTCAGTCTCTCAGTCTCAGTCTCTCAGTCACTCAGTCTCTCAGTCTCTCAGTCACTCAGTCTCTCAGTCACTCAGTCTCTCAGTCTCAGTCTCTCAGTCACTCAGTCTCTCAGTCACTCAGTCTCTCAGTCTCTCAGTCTCAGTCTCTCAGTCACTCAGTCTCTCAGTCACTCAGTCACTCAGTCTCTCAGTCTCTCAGTCTCAGTCTCTCAGTCTCTCAGTCTCTCAGTCACTCAGTCTCTCAGTCTCTCAGTCTCAGTCTCTCAGTCACTCAGTCTCTCAGTCACTCAGTCTCTCAGTCTCTCAGTCTCTCAGTCTCAGTCTCTCAGTCTCTCAGTCTCTCAGTCTCTCAGTCACTCAGTCTCTCAGTCTCTAGTCTCTCTGTCACTCAGTCTCTCAGTCTTCAGTATCTCACGTCGCTCAGGTCTCTCCGTCTCAGTCTCTCGTCCACTCAGGTCTCTCAGGTCTCAGTCTCTCAGACTCAGTCTCTCAGTCTCTCAGTCTCTCACTCTCAGTCTCTCAGTCACTCAGTCTCTCATTCTCAAGTCACTCAGTCTGTCACTCAGTCACTCAGTCACTCAGTCACTCGGTCACTCAGTCAGTCAGGCTCATCAGTCTCTCAGTCAGTCACACAGTCTCAGTCAATCAGTCTCTCAGGGTCCTCTCAGTCTCAGTCACTCAGTCATCAGGTCACTCATTTCTCAGTCTCTCAGTCTCTCAGTCACTCTTTCTCTCAGTTCAGTCTCTCAGTCCACTCAGTCACTCAGTCACTCAGTCTAATTCACTCAGTCTCCTCAGTCACTCAGACTATCAGTCCTCAGTCACTCAGTCACTCAGTCCTCAGACCACCAGTCACTCAGTCTCTCAGTCTCTCAGTCTCTCAGTCTCAGTCACTCAGTCTCTCAGTCTCTCAGTCTCTCAGTCTCAGTCTCTCAGTCTCTCAGTCTCTCAGTCTCTCAGTCACTCAGTCTCTCAGTCTCTCAGTCTCTCAGTAGCTCATTCTCACAGTCTCTCAGTCACTCAGTCTCTCAGTCACTCAGTCACTCAGTCTCTCAGTCACTCAGTCTCTCAGTCTCTAAGTCTCTCAGTCACTCAGTCTCTCAGTCTCTCGGTCTCTCAGTCTCTCTGTCTCTCAGTCTCTCAGTCTCTCAGACTCTCAGTCTCTCAGTCTCAGTCTCTCAGTCACTCAGTCACTCAGTCTCTCAGTCACTCAGTCTCTCAGTCTCTCAGTCTCTCAGTCACTCAGTCTCAGTCACTCAGTCTCTCAGACACTCAGTCTCTCAGTCACTCAGTCACTCAGTCACTCAGTCTCTCAGTCTCTCAGACTCTCAGTCACTCAGTCTCTCAGTCTCAGTCTCTCAGTCTCTCAGTCTCAGTCTCTCAGTCACTCAGTCTCTCAGTCTCTCAGTCACTCAGTCTCTCAGTCACTCAGTCTCTCAGTCACTCAGTCTCTCAGTCTCTCAGTCACTCAGTCTCTCAGTCTCTCAGTCTCAGTCTCTCAGTCTCTCAGTCTCTCAGTCTCTCAGTCACTCAGTCTCTCAGTCTCTCAGTCTCAGTCTCTCAGTCTCAGTCTCTCAGTCTCTCAGTCTCTCAGTCTCTCAGTCACTCAGTCTCTCAGTCTCTCAGTCACTCAGTCTCTCAGTCTCAGTCTCTCAGTCTCAGTCTCTCAGTCTCTCAGTCTCTCAGTCTCTCAGTCTCTCAGTCTCTCAGTCTCTCAGTCTCTCAGTCTCTCAGTCTCTCAGTCACTCAGTCTCTCAGTCACTCAGTCTCTCAGTCTCTCAGTCACTCAGTCTCTCAGTCTCAGTCTCTCAGTCACTCAGTCTCAGTCTCTCAGTCTCAGTCTCTCAGTCTCTCAGTCTCTCAGTCTCTCAGTCTCTCAGTCACTCAGTCTCTCAGTCTCAGTCTCTCAGTCACTCAGTCTCTCAGTCTCTCAGTCACTCAGTCTCTCAGTCTCTCAGTCTCTCAGTCTCTCAGTCTCTCAGTCTCAGTCTCTCAGTCTCTCAGTCTCAGTCTCTCAGTCACTCAGTCTCTCAGTCTCTCAGTCTCTCAGTCACTCAGTCTCTCAGTCTCTCAGTCACTCAGTCTCTCAGTCACTCAGTCTCTCAGTCTCTCAGTCTCTCAGTCACTCAGTCTCTCAGTCTCTCAGTCACTCAGTCTCTCAGTCTCAGTCTCTCAGTCACTCAGTCTCTCAGTCTCTCAGTCACTCAGTCTCTCAGTCACTCAGTCTCTCAGTCTCAGTCTCTCAGTCACTCAGTCTCTCAGTCACTCAGTCTCTCAGTCTCTCAGTCTCAGTCTCTCAGTCACTCAGTCTCAGTCACTCAGTCACTCAGTCTCTCAGTCTCTCAGTCTCAGTCTCTCAGTCTCTCAGTCTCTCAGTCTCTCAGTCTCTCAGTCTCAGTCTCTCAGTCACTCAGTCTCTCAGTCTCTCAGTCACTCAGTCTCTCAGTCTCAGTCACTCAGTCTCTCAGTCACTCAGTCTCTCAGTCACTCAGTCTCTCAGTCTCTCAGTCTCTCAGTCTCTCAGTCTCTCAGTCTCTCAGTCTCAGTCTCTCAGTCTCTCAGTCTCTCAGTCTCTCAGTCTCTCAGTCTCTCAGTCTCTCAGTCACTCAGTCTCTCAGTCTCAGTCTCTCAGTCTCAGTCTCTCAGTCTCTCAGTCTCTCAGTCTCAGTCTCTCAGTCACTCAGTCTCTCAGTCTCTCAGTCTCTCAGTCTCTCAGTCACTCAGTCTCTCAGTCTCTCAGTCTCTCAGTCACTCAGTCTCTCAGTCTCTCAGTCTCAGTCTCTCAGTCACTCAGTCTCAGTCTCTCAGTCTCAGTCTCTCAGTCTCTCAGTCTCAGTCTCTCAGTCTCTCAGTCACTCAGTCTCTCAGTTTCAGTCTCTCAGTCACTCAGTCACTCAGTCACACAGTCACTCAGTCTCTCATTCTCTTAGGCTCTCAGTCACTCAGTCTCTCAGTCTCAGTCTCTCAGTCACACAGTCACTCAGTCACTCAGTCACTCAGACGCTCAGTCTCTTAGTCTCTCAGTCACTCAGTCTCTCAGTCACTCAGTCACTCAGTCACTCAGTCACTCAAACTCTCAGTCTGTCAGTCTCTCAGTCTCAGTCTCTCAGTCTCTCAGTCACTCAGTCTCTCAGTCTCAGTGTCTCAGTCACTCAGTCTCTCAGTTTCTCAGTCACCCAGTCTCTCAGTCACTCAGTCTCTCATTCTCCGTCTCTAAGTCACTCAGTCTCTCAGTCACTCAGTCTCTCAGTCTCTCAGTCTCAGTCTCCCAGTCACTCAGACTCTCAGTCACTCAGTCACTCAGTCTCTCAGTCTCTCAGTCTCAGTCTCACAGTCTCTCAGTCTCAGTCTCTCATTCTCAGTCTCAGTCTCTCAGTCACTCAGTCTCTCAGTCTCTCAGTCACTCAGTCTCTCAGTCTCAGTCTCAGTCTCTCAGTCACTCAGTCTCTCAGTCTCTCAGTCTCTCAGTCTCTCAGTCTCTCAGTCTCTCAGTCACTCAGTCTCTCAGTCTCAGTCTCTCAGTCTCTCAGTCTCTCAGTCTCTCAGTCTCAGTCTCTCAGTCACTCAGTCTCTCAGTCTCTCAGTCACTCAGTCTCTCAGTCACTCAGTCTCTCAGTCTCAGTCTCTCAGTCACTCAGTCTCTCAGTCACTCAGTCTCTCAGTCTCTCAGTCTCTCAGTCACTCAGTCTCTCAGTCTCAGTCTCTCAGTCTCTCAGTCTCTCAGTCTCTCAGTCTCTCAGTCACTCAGTCTCAGTCTCTCAGTCTCTCAGTCTCAGTCTCTCAGTCACTCAGTCTCTCAGTCACTCAGTCTCTCAGTCACTCAGTCACTCAGTCTCTCAGTCACTCAGTCACTCAGTCTCTCAGTCTACGTCTCTCAGTCTCTCAGTCTCTCAGTCTCAGTCTCTCAGTCTCTCAGTCTCTCAGTCTCTCAGTCTCTCAGTCACTCAGTCTCTCAGTCACTCAGTCTCTCAGTCACTCAGTCACTCAGTCACTCAGTCACTCAGTCTCTCAGTCTCAGTCTCTCAGTCACTCAGTCTCAGTCTCTCAGTCTCAGTCTCTCAGTCTCTCAGTCTCTTAGTCTCTCAGTCTCTCAGTCACTCAGTCTCTCAGTCTCAGTCTCTCAGTCACTCAGTCACAGTCACAGAGTCACTCAGTCTCTCAGTCTCTTAGGCTCTCAGTCACTCAGTCTCTCAGTCTCAGTCTCTCAGTCACACAGTCACTCAGTCACTCAGTCACTCAGACGCTCAGTCTCTTAGTCTCTCAGTCACTCAGTCACTCAAACTCAGTCACTCAGTCTCTCAGTCACTCAGTCACTCAGTCACTCAGTCACTCAAACTCTCAGTCTGTCAGTCTCTCAGTCTCAGTCTCTCAGTCTCTCAGTCTCTCAGTCTCAGTGTCTCAGTCACTCAGTCTCTCAGTTTCTCAGTCACTCAGTCTCTCAGTCACTCAGTCTCTCATTCTCCGTCTCTCAGTCACTCAGTCTCTCAGTCACTCAGTCTCTCAGTCTCTCAGTCTCAGTCTCCCAGTCACTCAGACTCTCAGTCACTCAGTCTCTCAGTCTCAGTCTCACAGTCTCTCAGTCTCAGTCTCTCATTCTCAGTCTCATTCTCTCAGCCAATCAGTCTCTCAGTCTCTCAGTCACTCAGTCTCTCAGTTTCAGTCACTCAGTCTCTCAGTCACTCAGTCTCTCAGTCACTCAGTCACTCAGTCACTCAGTCACTCAGTCTCTCAGTCTCTCAGTCTCTCAGTCTCTCAGTCACTCCGTCACTCAGTCACTCAGTCACTCAGTCTCTCAGTCTCTCAGTCTCGCAGTCAATCAGTCTCTCAGTCTCAGTCTCTCAGTCTCTCAGTCTCTCAGTCTCAGTCTCTCAGTCACTCATTCTCTCAGTCTCTCAGTCACTCAGTCTCTCAGACATTCAGTCTCAAAGTCTCTCAGTCTCAGTCTCTCAGTCACTCAGTCTCTCAGTCACACAGTCACTCAATCTCTCAGTCACTCAGTCTCTCAGTCTCTCAGTCTCAGTCTCTCAGTCACTGATTCTCTCAGTCACTCAGTCACTCAGTCACTCAGACTATCACTCTCTTAGTCTCTCAGTCACTCAGTCTCTCAGTCACTCAGTCACTAAAACTCTAAGTCTCTCAGTCTCCCAGTCTCAGTCTCTCAGTCTCTCAGTCTCTCAGTCTCTCAGTCTCTCAGTCTCAGTGTCTCAGTCACTCAGTCTCTCAGTCTCTCAGTCACTCAGTCTCTCAGTCACTCAGTCTCTCATTCTACGTCTCTCAGACACTCAGTCTCTCAGTCACTCAGTCTCTCAGTCTCTCAGTCTCAGTCTCTCAGTCACTCAGTCTCTCAGTCACTCAGTCACTCAGTCTCTCAGTCTCTCAGTCTCTCAGTCTCTCAGTCTCTTAGTATCTTCAGTCTCTCAGTCTCTCAGTCTCTCAGTCTCTCAGTCACTCAGTCTCTCAGTCTCTCAGTCTCTCAGTCTCTCAGTCTCTCAGTCTCAGTCTCTCAGTCTCTCAGTCTCTCAGTCTCTCAGTCACTCAGTCTCTCAGTCTCAGTCTCTCAGTCTCTCAGTCTCTCAGTCTCTCAGTCTCTCAGTCTCTCAGTCTCTCAGTCACTCAGTCTCTCAGTCTCAGTCTCTCAGTCTCAGTCTCTCAGTCTCTCAGTCTCTCAGTCTCTCAGTCTCTCAGTCACTCAGTCTCTCAGTCTCTCAGTCTCAGTCTCTCAGTCACTCAGTCTCTCAGTCACTCAGTCTCAGTCTCTCAGTCACTCAGTCTCTCAGTCTCTCAGTCTCTCAGTCTCTCAGTCTCAGTCTCTCAGTCTCTCAGTCACTCAGTCTCTCAGTCTCTCAGTCTCTCAGTCTCTCAGTCTCTCAGTCTCTCAGTCACTCAGTCTCTCAGTCTCTCAGTCTCTCAGTCACTCAGTCTCTCGGTGTCTCAGTCACTCAGTCTCTCAGTCTCAGTCTCTCAGTTACACAGTCTCTCAGTCTATCAGTCACACAGTATCTCAGTCTCGCAGTCTCGCAGTCTCAGTCTCTCAGTCTCTCAGTCTCTTAGTCTCTCAGTCTCTCAGTCACCCAGTCTCTCAGTCTCAGTCTCTCAGTCTCTCAGTCTCTCAGTCTCTCAGTCACTCAGTCTCTCAGTCTCTCAGTCTCTCAGTCTCTCAGTCTCAGTCTCTCAGTCACTCAGTCTCTCAGTCACTCAGTCACTCAGTCTCTCAGTCACTCAGTCTCTCAGTCTCTCAGTCTCAGTCTCTCAGTCACTCAGTCTCTCAGTCTCTCAGTCTCTCAGTCTCTCAGTCTCTCAGTCTCTCAGTCTCTCAGTCACTCAGTCTCTCAGTCTCAGTCTCTCAGTCACTCAGTCTCTCAGTCTCTCAGTCACTCAGTCTCTCAGTCTCTCAGTCTCTCAGTCTCTCAGTCTCAGTCTCTCAGTCTCTCAGTCACTCAGTCTCTCAGTCTCTCAGTCACTCAGTCACTCAGTCTCTCAGTCTCTCAGTCTCTCAGTCACTCAGTCTCTCAGTCTCAGTCTCTCAGTCTCTCAGTCTCAGTCTCTCAGTCTCAGTCTCTCAGTCTCTCAGTCACTCAGTCTCTCAGTCTCTCAGTCTCTCAGTCACTCAGTCACTCAGTCTCTCAGTCACTCAGTCTCTCAGTCTCTCAGTCTCTCAGTCTCTCAGTCACTCAGTCTCTCAGTCTCTCAGTCTCTCAGTCTCTCAGTCTCTCAGTCACTCAGTCTCTCAGTCTCAGTCTCTCAGTCACTCAGTCTCTCAGTCTCTCAGTCACTCAGTCTCTCAGTCTCTCAGTCTCTCAGTCTCTCAGTCTCAGTCTCTCAGTCTCTCAGTCTCTCAGTCTCTCAGTCTCTCAGTCTCTCAGTCTCTCAGTCTCTCAGTCTCTCAGTCTCAGTCTCTCAGTCACTCAGTCTCTCAGTCTCTCAGTCTCTCAGTCTCTCAGTCTCTCAGTCTCTCAGTCTCAGTCTCTCAGTCTCTCAGTCTCAGTCTCTCAGTCTCAGTCTCTCAGTCTCTCAGTCTCTCAGTCTCTCAGTCTCTCAGTCACTCAGTCTCTCAGTCTCAGTCTCTCAGTCACTCAGTCTCTCAGTCTCTCAGTCACTCAGTCTCTCAGTCACTCAGTCTCTCAGTCACTCAGTCTCTCAGTCTCAGTCTCTCAGTCTCTCAGTCTGAGTCTTTCAGTCTCTCAGTCTCTCAGTCTCTCAGTCACTCAGTCTCTCAGTCTCTCAGTCTCTCAGTCTCTCAGTCACTCAGTCTCTCAGTCTCAGTCTCTCAGTCTCTCAGTCTCTCAGTCTCTCAGTCTCAGTCTCTCAGTCTCTCAGTCTCTCAGTCTCTCAGTCTCAGTCTCTCAGTCACTCAGTCTCTCAGTCTCTCAGTCACTCAGTCTCTCAGTCACTCAGTCTCTCAGTCTCAGTCTCTCAGTCACTCAGTCTCTCAGTCACTCAGTCTCTCAGTCTCTCTGTCTCAGTCTCTCAGTCACTCAGACTCTCAGTCACTCAGTCACTCAGTCTCACAGTCTCTCAGTCTCAGTCTCTCAGTCTCTCAGTCTCATTCTCTCAGTCTCAGTCTCTCAGTCTCTCAGTCACTCAGTCTCTCAGTCTCAGTATCTCAGTCACTCAGTCATCCAGTCACTCAGTCACTCAGTCTCTCAGTCTCTCAGTCTCTCAGTCACTCAGTCTCTCAGTCTCAGTCTCTCAGTCTCTCCGTCTCTCAGTCTCTCAGTCCCAGTCTCTCAGTCACACAGTCTCTCAGTCTCTCAGTCACTCAGTCTCTCAGTCACTCAGTCTCTCAGTCTCAGTCTCTCAGTCACTCAGTCTCTCAGTCACTCAGTCACTCAGTCACTCAGTCTCTCAGTCTCTCAGTCTCTCAGTCTCTCAGTCACTCAGTCACTCAGTCTCTCAGTCTCTCAGTCTCTCAGTCACTCAGTCTCAGTCTCTCAGTCTCTCAGTCTCAGTCTCTCAGTCACTCAGTCTCTCAGTCACTCAGTCTCTCAGTCACTCAGTCTCTCAGTCTCTCAGGCACTCAGTCACTCAGTCTCTCAGTCTCAGTCTCTCAGTCTCTCAGTCTCTCAGTCTCAGTCTCTCAGTCACTCAGTCTCTCAGTCTCTCAGTCACTCAGTCTCTCAGTCACTCAGTCTCTCAGTCTCAGTCTCTCAGTCACTCAGTCTCTCAGTCACTCAGTCACTCAGTCTCTCAGTCTCAGTCTCTCAGTCTCAGTCTCTCAGTCTCTCAGTCTCAGTCTCTCAGTCACTCAGTCACTCAGTCTCTCAGTCACTCAGTCTCTCAGTCACTCAGTCTCTCAGTCTCTCAGTCTCAGTCTCTCAGTCACTCAGTCTCTCAGTCACTCAGTCTCTCAGTCTCTCAGTCTCTCAGTCTCTCAGTCTCTCAGTCACTCAGTCTCTCAGTCTCTCAGTCTCTCAGTCTCTCAGTCTCTCAGTCTCTCAGTCTCAGTCTCTCAGTCTCTCAGTCTCAGTCTCTCAGTCTCAGTCTCTCAGTCACTCAGTCTCTCAGTCTCTCAGTCTCTCAGTCTCTCAGTCACTCAGTCTCTCAGTCTCAGTCTCTCAGTCACTCAGTCTCTCAGTCACTCAGTCTCTCAGTCTCTCAGTCTCAGTCTCTCAGTCACTCAGTCTCTCAGTCACTCAGTCACTCAGTCTCTCAGTCTCTCAGTCACTCAGTCTCTCAGTCTCAGTCTCTCAGTCTCTCAGTCTCTCAGTCTCAGTCTCTCAGTCACTCAGTCTCTCAGTCACTCAGTCTCTCAGTCTCTCAGTCTCTCAGTCTCAGTCTCTCAGTCTCTCAGTCTCTCAGTCTCTCAGTCTCAGTCTCTCAGTCTCAGTCTCTCAGTCACTCAGTCTCTCAGTCTCTCAGTCTCTCAGTCTCTCAGTCTCTCAGTCTCAGTCTCTCAGTCTCAGTCTCTCAGTCACTCAGTTTCTCAGTCTCTCAGTCTCTCAGTCTCTCAGTCTCTCAGTCTCAGTCTCTCAGTCTCTCAGTCTCTCAGTCTCTCAGTCACTCAGTCTCACAGTCACAACGTCTCACAGTCTCTCAGTCACTCAGTCTCTCAGTCTCAGTCTCTCAGTCTCTCAGTCTCAGTCTCTCAGTCTCTCAGTCTCAGTCTCTCAGTCACTCAGTCACTCAGTCTCTCAGTCTCTCAGTCTCTCAGTCACTCAGTCTCTCAGTCTCAGTCTCTCAGTCACTCAGTCTCTCAGTCTCAGTCTCTCAGTCACTCAGTCTCTCAGTCACTCAGTCTCTCAGTCACTCAGTCTCTCAGTCTCTCAGTCACTCAGTCTCTCAGTCTCTCAGTCTCTCAGTCTCTCAGTCTCTCAGTCTCAGTCTCTCAGTCTCTCAGTCTCTCAGTCTCTCAGTCTCAGTCTCTCAGTCACTCAGTCTCTCAGTCTCTCAGTCACTCAGTCTCTCAGTCTCTCAGTCTCTCAGTCTCTCAGTCTCAGTCTCTCAGTCACTCAGTCTCTCAGTCACTCAGTCACTCAGTCTCTCAGTCACTCAGTCTCTCAGTCTCTCAGTCTCAGTCTCTCAGTCACTCAGTCTCTCAGTCACTCAGTCTCTCAGTCACTCAGTCTCTCAGTCTCTCAGTCTCTCAGTCACTCAGTCTCTCAGTCTCTCAGTCTCTCAGTCTCTCAGTCTCTCAGTCTCAGTCTCTCAGTCACTCAGTCTCTCAGTCTCTCAGTCTCAGTCTCTCAGTCACTCAGTCTCTCAGTCTCTCAGTCTCTCAGTCACTCAGTCTCTCAGTCACTCAGTCTCTCAGTCTCTCAGTCTCAGTCTCTCAGTCTCTCAGTCTCTCAGTCTCTCAGTCTCAGTCTCTCAGTCACTCAGTCTCTCAGTCTCTCAGTCACTCAGTCTCTCAGTCACTCAGTCTCTCAGTCTCTCAGTCTCAGTCTCTCAGTCACTCAGTCTCTCAGTCACTCAGTCTCTCAGTCTCTCAGTCTCTCAGTCTCTCAGTCTCTCAGTCACTCAGTCTCTCAGTCACTCAGTCTCAGTCTCTCAGTCTCTCAGTCTCTCAGTCTCTCAGTCTCAGTCTCTCAGTCTCTCAGTCTCTCAGTCTCTCAGTCTCAGTCTCTCAGTCACTCAGTCTCTCAGTCTCTCAGTCACTCAGTCTCTCAGTCACTCAGTCTCTCAGTCTCTCAGTCTCTCAGTCTCAGTCTCTCAGTCACTCAGTCTCTCAGTCTCTCAGTCTCAGTCTCTCAGTCACTCAGTCTCTCAGTCACTCAGTCTCTCAGTCTCTCAGTCACTCAGTCTCTCAGTCTCTCAGTCTCTCAGTCACTCAGTCTCTCAGTCTCTCAGTCTCAGTCTCTCAGTCTCTCAGTCTCTCAGTCTCTCAGTCACTCAGTCTCTCAGTCTCTCAGTCTCAGTCTCTCAGTCTCTCAGTCTCTCAGTCTCTCAGTCACTCAGTCTCTCAGTCTCAGTCTCTCAGTCACTCAGTCTCTCAGTCTCTCAGTCTCTCAGTCTCTCAGTCTCAGTCACTCAGTCTCTCAGTCTCAGTCTCTCAGTCTCAGTCTCTCAGTCTCTCAGTCTCTCAGTCTCTCAGTCTCTCAGTCACTCAGTCTCTCAGTCTCTCAGTCTCTCAGTCTCTCAGTCTCTCAGTCTCTCAGTCTCTCAGTCACTCAGTCTCTCAGTCACTCAGTCTCTCAGTCTCAGTCTCTCAGTCTCTCAGTCTCAGTCTCTCAGTCTCTCAGTCTCAGTCTCTCAGTCACTCAGTCTCTCAGTCTCTCAGTCTCTCAGTCTCTCAGTCTCTCAGTCTCTCAGTCTCAGTCTCTCAGTCACTCAGTCTCTCAGTCTCTCAGTCTCTCAGTCTCTCAGTCTCTCAGTCTCTCAGTCTCTCAGTCACTCAGTCTCTCAGTCACTCAGTCTCTCAGTCTCTCAGTCTCTCAGTCTCTCAGTCTCTCAGTCTCTCAGTCTCAGTCTCTCAGTCTCTCAGTCTCTCAGTCTCTCAGTCTCAGTCTCTCAGTCACTCAGTCTCTCAGTCTCTCAGTCTCTCAGTCTCTCAGTCTCTCAGTCTCTCAGTCTCTCAGTCTCAGTCTCTCAGTCTCTCAGTCTCTCAGTCACTCAGTCACTCAGTCTCTCAGTCTCAGTCTCTCAGTCTCTCAGTCTCAGTCTCTCAGTCACTCAGTCTCTCAGTCTCTCAGTCTCTCAGTCTCTCAGTCTCTCAGTCTCTCAGTCTCTCAGTCACTCAGTCTCTCAGTCTCTCAGTCTCTCAGTCACTCAGTCTCTCAGTCTCTCAGTCTCTCAGTCTCTCAGTCTCTCAGTCTCTCAGTCTCTCAGTCTCAGTCACTCAGTCTCTCAGTCACTCAGTCTCTCAGTCACTCAGTCTCTCAGTCACTCAGTCTCTCAGTCTCTCAGTCTCTCAGTCACTCAGTCTCTCAGTCTCAGTCTCTCAGTCTCTCAGTCTCTCAGTCTCTCAGTCACTCAGTCTCTCAGTCTCTCAGTCTCAGTCTCTCAGTCACTCAGTCTCTCAGTCTCTCAGTCTCTCAGTCTCTCAGTCACTCAGTCTCTCAGTCTCTCAGTCTCAGTCTCTCAGTCACTCAGTCTCTCAGTCACTCAGTCTCTCAGTCTCTCAGTCTCTCAGTCTCTCAGTCTCTCAGTCTCTCAGTCTCTCAGTCTCTCAGTCTCTCAGTCTCTCAGTCTCTCAGTCTCTCAGTCTCTCAGTCACTCAGTCTCTCAGTCTCAGTCTCTCAGTCTCAGTCTCTCAGTCTCTCAGTCTCTCAGTCTCTCAGTCTCTCAGTCTCTCAGTCTCAGTCTCTCAGTCACTCAGTCTCTCAGTCACTCAGTCTCTCAGTCACTCAGTCACTCAGTCTCAGTCTCTCAGTCTCTCAGTCTCTCAGTCTCAGTCTCTCAGTCACTCAGTCTCAGTCTCTCAGTCTCTCAGTCTCAGTCTCTCAGTCTCTCAGTCTCTCAGTCTCTCAGTCTCTCAGTCACTCAGTCTCTCAGTCACTCAGTCTCTCAGTCACTCAGTCTCTCAGTCTCTCAGTCTCTCAGTCTCTCAGTCTCTCAGTCTCTCAGTCACTCAGTCTCTCAGTCTCTCAGTCTCAGTCTCTCAGTCTCTCAGTCTCTCAGTCTCTCAGTCACTCAGTCTCTCAGTCTCTCAGTCTCTCAGTCACTCAGTCTCTCAGTCACTCAGTCACTCAGTCTCTCAGTCTCTCAGTCTCTCAGTCTCTCAGTCTCTCAGTCTCAGTCTCTCAGTCTCTCAGTCTCTCAGTCTCTCAGTCTCAGTCTCTCAGTCACTCAGTCTCTCAGTCTCTCAGTCTCTCAGTCTCTCAGTCACTCAGTCTCTCAGTCTCAGTCTCTCAGTCACTCAGTCTCTCAGTCACTCAGTCTCTCAGTCTCTCAGTCTCAGTCTCTCAGTCACTCAGTCTCTCAGTCACTCAGTCACTCAGTCTCTCAGTCTCTCAGTCTCAGTCTCTCAGTCTCTCAGTCTCAGTCTCTCAGTCTCAGTCTCAGTCTCTCAGTCACTCAGTCTCTCAGTCTCTCAGTCACTCAGTCTCAGTCTCTCAGTCACTCAGTCTCTCAGTCACTCAGTCTCTCAGTCACTCAGTCTCTCAGTCTCTCAGTCTCTCAGTCTCTCAGTCACTCAGTCTCTCAGTCTCTCAGTCTCTCAGTCTCTCAGTCTCTCAGTCTCTCAGTCTCTCAGTCTCTCAGTCACTCAGTCTCTCAGTCAGTCTCTCAGTCACTCAGTCTCTCAGTCTCTCAGTCTCTCAGTCTCTCAGTCTCTCAGTCTCTCAGTCACTCAGTCTCTCAGTCACTCAGTCTCTCAGTCTCAGTCTCTCAGTCTCTCAGTCTCTCAGTCTCTCAGTCTCTCAGTCTCTCAGTCTCTCAGTCTCTCAGTCTCTCAGTCTCTCAGTCTCTCAGTCTCTCAGTCTCTCAGTCTCTCAGTCTCTCAGTCTCTCAGTCTCTCAGTCTCTCAGTCACTCAGTCTCTCAGTCTCTCAGTCTCTCAGTCACTCAGTCTCTCAGTCACTCAGTCTCTCAGTCTCTCAGTCTCTCAGTCTCTCAGTCACTCAGTCTCTCAGTCTCTCAGTCTCTCAGTCTCTCAGTCTCAGTCTCTCAGTCTCTCAGTCTCTCAGTCTCTCAGTCACTCAGTCTCTCAGTCTCTCAGTCTCAGTCTCTCAGTCTCTCAGTCTCAGTCTCTCAGTCACTCAGTCTCTCAGTCTCTCAGTCTCTCAGTCTCTCAGTCACTCAGTCTCTCAGTCTCTCAGTCTCTCAGTCTCTCAGTCTCTCAGTCACTCAGTCTCTCAGTCTCTCAGTCTCTCAGTCACTCAGTCTCTCAGTCTCAGTCTCTCAGTCTCAGTCTCTCAGTCTCTCAGTCTCTCAGTCTCTCAGTCACTCAGTCTCTCAGTCTCTCAGTCTCTCAGTCTCTCAGTCTCTCAGTCTCTCAGTCTCTCAGTCTCTCAGTCTCTCAGTCTCTCAGTCACTCAGTCTCTCAGTCTCAGTCTCTCAGTCTCAGTCTCTCAGTCACTCAGTCACTCAGTCTCTCAGTCACTCAGTCTCTCAGTCTCAGTCTCAGTCTCTCAGTCTCAGTCACTCAGTCTCTCAGTCACTCAGTCTCTCAGTCTCTCAGTCTCTCAGTCTCTCAGTCTCTCAGTCACTCAGTCTCTCAGTCTCTCAGTCTCTCAGTCTCTCAGTCTCTCAGTCTCAGTCTCTCAGTCTCTCAGTCTCTCAGTCTCTCAGTCTCTCAGTCACTCAGTCTCTCAGTCTCTCAGTCTCTCAGTCTCTCAGTCTCTCAGTCACTCAGTCTCTCAGTCACTCAGTCTCAGTCTCTCAGTCTCAGTCTCTCAGTCACTCAGTCTCTCAGTCTCTCAGTCTCTCAGTCTCTCAGTCTCAGTCTCTCAGTCACTCAGTCTCTCAGTCTCAGTCACTCAGTCTCTCAGTCTCAGTCTCTCAGTCTCTCAGTCTCTCAGTCTCTCAGTCACTCAGTCTCTCAGTCCCTCCGTCTCTCAGTCACTCAGTCTCTCAGTCTCAGTCTCTCAGTCTCAGACTTTCAGTCTCTCAGTCTCTCAGTCTCTCAGTCAATCAATCTCTCAGTCTCTCAGTCTCTCAGTCTCTCAGTCACTCAGTCTCTCAGTCACTCAGTCTCTCAGTCTCTCAGTCACTCAGTCTCTCAGTCTCAGTCTCTCAGTCTCAGTCTCTCAGTCTCTCAGTCTCAGTCTCTCAGTCTCTCAGTCTCTCAGTCTCTCAGTCTCTCAGTCTCTCAGTCACTCAGTCTCTCAGTCTCAGTCTCTCAGTCACTCAGTCTCTCAGTCTCTCAGTCACTCAGTCTCTCAGTCTCTCAGTCTCTCAGTCACTCAGTCTCAGTCACTCAGTCTCTCAGTCACTCAGTCTCTCAGTCACTCAGTCTCTCAGTCACTCAGTCTCTCAGTCTCTCAGTCTCTCAGTCTCTCAGTCTCTCAGTCTCTCAGTCACTCAGTCTCTCAGTCTCAGTCTCTCAGTCTCTCAGTCTCAGTCTCTCAGTCACTCAGTCTCTCAGTCTCTCTCAGTCCCTCAGTCTCTCAGTCTCTCAGTCTCTCAGTCTCTCAGTCTCTCAGTCTCAGTCTCTCAGTCACTCAGTCTCTCAGTCTCTCAGTCTCTCAGTCTCTCAGTCTCTCAGTCTCTCAGTCTCTCAGTCACTCAGTCTCTCAGTCTCTCAGTCTCTCAGTCACTCAGTCTCTCAGTCTCTCAGTCTCTCAGTCTCTCAGTCTCTCAGTCTCTCAGTCTCTCAGTCTCTCAGTCTCTCAGTCTCTCAGTCTCTCAGTCTCTCAGTCTCTCAGTCTCTCAGTCTCTCAGTCTCTCAGTCTCTCAGTCTCTCAGTCTCTCAGTCTCTCAGTCTCTCAGTCTCTCAGTCTCAGTCTCTCAGTCACTCAGTCTCTCAGTCTCTCAGTCTCAGTCTCTCAGTCTCTCAGTCTCTCAGTCTCTCAGTCACTCAGTCTCTCAGTCTCTCAGTCTCTCAGTCTCAGTCTCTCAGTCTCTCAGTCTCAGTCTCTCAGTCTCTCAGTCTCTCAGTCTCTCAGTCTCTCAGTCTCTCAGTCTCTCAGTCTCTCAGTCTCTCAGTCTCTCAGTCTCTCAGTCTCTCAGTCACTCAGTCTCTCAGTCTCAGTCTCTCAGTCTCAGTCTCTCAGTCACTCAGTCTCTCAGTCTCTCAGTCTCAGTCTCTCAGTCTCTCAGTCTCTCAGTCTCTCAGTCTCTCAGTCTCTCAGTCTCAGTCTCTCAGTCACTCAGTCTCTCAGTCACTCAGTCTCTCAGTCTCTCAGTCTCTCAGTCTCTCAGTCTCTCAGTCTCTCAGTCTCTCAGTCTCTCAGTCTCTCAGTCTCTCAGTCTCTCAGTCTCTCAGTCACTCAGTCTCTCAGTCTCAGTCACTCAGTCTCTCAGTCTCTCAGTCTCTCAGTCTCTCAGTCTCTCAGTCACTCAGTCTCTCAGTCTCTCAGTCTCTCAGTCTCTCAGTCTCTCAGTCTCAGTCTCTCAGTCACTCAGTCTCTCAGTCTCTCAGTCTCTCAGTCTCTCAGTCACTCAGTCTCTCAGTCACTCAGTCTCTCAGTCTCTCAGTCTCTCAGTCTCAGTCTCTCAGTCACTCAGTCTCTCAGTCTCTCAGTCTCTCAGTCACTCAGTCTCAGTCTCTCAGTCTCTCAGTCTCTCAGTCACTCAGTCTCTCAGTCTCTCAGTCTAGGTCTCTCAGTCTCTCAGTCTCAGTCTCTCAATAACTCAGTCTCTCAGTCTCTCAGTCTCTCAGTCTCTCAGTCTCTCAGTCTCTCAGTCTCTCAGTCTCTCAGTCTCTCAGTCTCTCAGTCTCTCAGTCTCTCAGTCTCTCAGTCTCTCAGTCACTCAGTCTCTCAGTCTCTCAGTCTCTCAGTCTCTCAGTCTCAGTCTCTCAGTCTCTCAGTCTCTCAGTCTCTCAGTCTCTCAGTCTCTCAGTCTCTCAGTCACTCAGTCTCTCAGTCTAAGTCTCTCAGTCTCAGTCTCTCAGTCACTCAGTCTCTCAGTCTCAGTCTCTCAGTCTCTCAGTCTCTCAGTCTCTCAGTCACTCAGTCTCTCAGTCTCTCAGTCTCTCAGTCACTCAGTCTCTCAGTCTCAGTCTCTCAGTCTCAGTCTCTCAGTCACTCAGTCTCTCAGTCTCTCAGTCTCTCAGTCTCTCAGTGTTTCAGTCTCTCAGTCTCAGTCACTCAGTCTCTCAGTCACTCAGTCTCTCAGTCTCTCAGTCTCTCAGTCTCTCAGTCTCAGTCTCTCAGTCTCTCAGTCACTCAGTCTCTCAGTCTCTCAGTCTCTCAGTCACTCAGTCTCTCAGTCTCTCAGTCTCTCAGTCACTCAGTCTCAAAGTCACTCAGTCTCTCAGTCTCTCAGTCTCTCATTCTCTCAGTCTCTCAGTCTCTCAGTCTCTCAGTCACTCAGTCTCTCATTCACTCAGTCTCAGTCACTAAGTCACTCAGTCTCTCACTCTCTCAGTCTCAGTCTCTCAGTCTCTCAGTCTCTCAGTCTCATCACCAGTCACTCAGTCTTCAATCTCTCAGGTCTCCAGTCTCTCAGTCTCTCAGTATCTTCAGTCACTCAGTCTCTCAGTCTCTCAGTCACTCAGTCTCTCAGTCTCTCAGTCACTCAGTCTCTCTAGTCTCTCAGTCTCGTAGTCTCTCAGTCACTCAGTCTCTCAGTCTAGTCTCTCAGACTCTCAGTCACTCAGTCTATCAGTCTCTCAGTATCTCAGTTACTCAGTCTCTCAGTCACTCAGTCACTCAGTCACTCAGTCTCTCCAGTGTCTCAGTCCCTCAGTCTCTCAGTCTCTCAGTCTCTCAGTCTCTGTCCAGTCTACTCAGTCTCTCAGTCTCTCAGTCACTCAGTCTCTCATCTCAGTCCTCAGTCTCTCAGTCACTCAGTCTCTCAGTCTCTCAGTCACTCAGTCTCAGTCTCTCAGTCTCTCAGTCTCTCAGTCACTCAGTCTCTCAGTCTCTCAGTCTCAGTCACTCAGTCTCTCAGTCTCAGTCTCTCAGTCACTCAGTCTCTCAGTCTCTCAGTCTCTCAGTCTCTCAGTCACTCAGTCTCTCAGTCTCTCAGTCTCTCAGTCTCTCAGTCTCAGTCTCTCAGTCTCTCAGTCTCTCAGTCTCTCAGTCTCTCAGTCTCTCAGTCTCTCAGTCTCTCAGTCTCTCAGTCACTCAGTCTCTCAGTCTCTCAGTCTCTCAGTCACTCAGTCTCTCAGTCTCTCAGTCTCTCAGTCTCTCAGTCTCTCAGTCTCAGTCTCTCAGTCTCTCAGTCTCTCAGTCTCTCAGTCTCTCAGTCTCTCAGTCACTCAGTCTCTCAGTCTCAGTCTCTCAGTCACTCAGTCTCTCAGTCTCTCAGTCTCTCAGTCTCTCAGTCTCTCGGTCACTCAGTCTCTCAGTCTCAGTCTCTCAGTCACTCAGTCTCTCAGTCTCTCAGTCTCTCAGTCTCTCAGTCACTCAGTCTCAGTCTCTCA
Source organism: Carcharodon carcharias (assembly GCF_017639515.1). Taxonomy (NCBI): domain Eukaryota; kingdom Metazoa; phylum Chordata; class Chondrichthyes; order Lamniformes; family Lamnidae; genus Carcharodon; species Carcharodon carcharias. The sequence goes on along the minus strand of NW_024470656.1, from coordinate 518,578 downwards.
GTCTCAGTCACTCTCAGTCTCTCAGTCACTCAGTCTCTCAGTCTCTCAGTCTCTCAGTCTCTCAGTCTCTCAGTCTCTCAGTCTCTCAGTCACTCAGTCTCTCAGTCTCTCAGTCTCTCAGTCTCTCAGTCTCTCAGTCTCTCAGTCTCTCAGTCTCTCAGTCTCTCAGTCACTCAGTCTCTCAGTCTCTCAGTCTCTCAGTCTCTCAGTCTCAGTCTCTCAGTCACTCAGTCTCTCAGTCTCTCAGTCACTCAGTCTCTCAGTCTCTCAGTCACTCAGTCTCTCAGTCACTCAGTCTCTCAGTCTCTCAGTCTCTCAGTCTCTCAGTCACTCAGTCTCTCAGTCACTCAGTCTCTCAGTCACTCAGTCTCTCAGTCACTCAGTCACTCAGTCTCTCAGTCTCAGTCTCTCAGTCACTCAGTCTCAGTCACTCAGTCTCAGTCACTCAGTCTCTCAGTCTCAGTCACTCAGTCTCAGTCACTCAGTCTCTCAGTCTCAGTCTCTCAGTCACTCAGTCTCTCAGTCTCTCAGTCTCTCAGTCTCAGTCTCTCAGTCTCAGTCTCTCAGTCACTCAGTCTCTCAGTCACTCAGTCTCTCAGTCTCTCAGTCTCTCAGTCACTCAGTCTCTCAGTCTCTCAGTCTCTCAGTCTCTCAGTCTCTCAGTCTCTCAGTCTCTCAGTCTCTCAGTCACTCAGTCTCTCAGTCACTCAGTCTCTCAGTCTCTCAGTCTCTCAGTCTCTCAGTCTCTCAGTCTCTCAGTCACTCAGTCTCTCAGTCACTCAGTCTCTCAGTCTCTCAGTCACTCAGTCTCTCAGTCTCTCAGTCTCTCAGTCTCTCAGTCTCTCAGTCTCTCAGTCACTCAGTCTCTCAGTCACTCAGTCTCTCAGTCTCAGTCTCTCAGTCACTCAGTCTCTCAGACTCTCAGTCTCTCAGTCTCTCAGTCACTCAGTCTCTCAGTCACTCAGTCTCTCAGTCTCAGTCTCTCAGTCACTCAGTCTCTCAGTCTCTCAGTCTCTCAGTCTCTCAGTCTCTCAGTCACTCAGTCTCTCAGTCACTCAGTCTCTCAGTCTCTCAGTCTCTCAGTCACTCAGTCTCTCAGTCTCTCAGTCTCAGTCTCTCAGTCTCAGTCTCTCAGTCACTCAGTCTCTCAGTCTCTCAGTCTCTCAGTCTCTCAGTCTCTCAGTCTCTCAGTCTCTCAGTCACTCAGTCTCTCAGTCTCAGTCTCTCAGTCTCTCAGTCTCTCAGTCTCTCAGTCTCTCAGTCACTCAGTCTCTCAGTCTCTCAGTCACTCAGTCTCTCAGTCTCTCAGTCTCTCAGTCTCTCAGTCTCTCAGTCTCTCAGTCTCTCAGTCTCTCAGTCACTCAGTCTCTCAGTCACTCAGTCTCTCAGTCTCTCAGTCTCTCAGTCTCTCAGTCACTCAGTCTCTCAGTCTCTCAGTCACTCAGTCTCTCAGTCTCTCAGTCTCTCAGTCACTCAGTCTCTCAGTCTCTCAGTCTCTCAGTCACTCAGTCTCTCAGTCTCAGTCTCTCAGTCTCTCAGTCTCTCAGTCTCTCAGTCTCTCAGTCTCTCAGTCTCTCAGTCTCTCAGTCTCAGTCTCTCAGTCTCAGTCTCTCAGTCTCTCAGTCTCTCAGTCTCTCAGTCTCTCAGTCTCTCAGTCTCTCAGTCTCTCAGTCTCTCAGTCTCTCAGTCTCAGTCTCTCAGTCTCTCAGTCTCTCAGTCTCTCAGTCTCTCAGTCTCTCAGTCTCTCAGTCTCTCAGTCACTCAGTCTCTCAGTCACTCAGTCTCTCAGTCTCTCAGTCACTCAGTCTCTCAGTCTCTCAGTCTCTCAGTCTCTCAGTCTCTCAGTCTCTCAGTCACTCAGTCTCTCAGTCTCAGTCTCTCAGTCTCTCAGTCTCTCAGTCTCAGTCTCTCAGTCTCTCAGTCACTCAGTCTCTCAGTCACTCAGTCTCAGTCTCTCAGTCTCTCAGTCACTCAGTCTCTCAGTCACTCAGTCTCTCAGTCTCTCAGTCTCTCAGTCTCTCAGTCACTCAGTCTCTCAGTCACTCAGTCTCTCAGTCTCTCAGTCTCTCAGTCTCTCAGTCACTCAGTCTCTCAGTCTCAGTCTCTCAGTCTCTCAGTCTCTCAGTCTCTCAGTCTCTCAGTCACTCAGTCTCTCAGTCTCTCAGTCTCTCAGTCTCTCAGTCTCTCAGTCACTCAGTCTCTCAGTCACTCAGTCTCTCAGTCTCTCAGTCTCTCAGTCTCTCAGTCACTCAGTCTCTCAGTCTCTCAGTCTCTCAGTCTCTCAGTCTCTCAGTCACTCAGTCTCTAAGTCACTCAGTCTCAGTCTCTCAGTCACTCAGTCTCAGTCTCTCAGTCTCAGTCACTCAGTCTCTCAGTCTCAGTCTCTCAGTCTCAGTCACTCAGTCTCTCAGTCTCAGTCTCTCAGTCACTCAGTCTCTCAGTCTCAGTCTCTCAGTCACTCAGTCTCTCAGTCTCTCAGTCTCAGTCTCTCAGTCTCTCAGTCTCTCAGTCTCTCAGTCTCAGTCTCTCAGTCTCTCAGTCTCTCAGTCTCAGTCTCAGTCTCTCAGTCACTCAGTCTCTCAGTCACTCAGTCTCTCAGTCTCTCAGTCTCTCAGTCTCTCAGTCTCTCAGTCACTCAGTCTCTCAGTCTCTCAGTCTCTCAGTCTCTCAGTCTCTCAGTCTCTCAGTCTCTCAGTCACTCAGTCACTCAGTCTCTCAGTCTCTCAGTCTCTCAGTCACTCAGTCTCTCAGTCTCTCAGTCTCTCAGTCTCTCAGTCTCAGTCTCTCAGTCTCTCAGTCTCAGTCTCTCAGTCTCTCAGTCTCTCAGTGTCTCAGTCACTCAGTCTCTCAGTCTCAGTCTCTAAGTTACTCAGTCTCTCAGTCTCTCAGTCACTCAGTCTCTCAGTCTCTCAGTCTCAGTCTCTCAGTCTCTCAGTCTCTCAGTCTCTCAGTCTCTCAGTCTCTCAGTCTCTCAGTCTCTCAGTCTCTCAGTCACTCAGTCTCTCAGTCTCTCAGTCTCTCAGTCTCTCAGTCACTCAGTCTCTCAGTCTCTCAGTCTCTCAGTCACTCAGTCTCTCAGTCTCTCAGTCTCTCAGTCTCTCAGTCTCTCAGTCTCAGTCTCTCAGTCTCAGTCTCTCAGTCTCTCAGTCTCTCAGTCTCTCAGTCTCTCAGTCTCTCAGTCTCTCAGTCTCTCAGTCACTCAGTCTCTCAGTCTCTCAGTCTCTCAGTCTCTCAGTCTCTCAGTCTCAGTCTCTCAGTCTCTCAGTCTCTCAGTCTCTCAGTCTCTCAGTCTCTCAGTCACTCAGTCTCTCAGTCTCTCAGTCTCAGTCTCTCAGTCTCAGTCACTCAGTCTCTCAGTCACTCAGTCTCTCAGTCTCTCAGTCTCTCAGTCTCTCAGTCTCTCAGTCTCTCAGTCTCTCAGTCTCTCAGTCTCTCAGTCTCTCAGTCTCTCAGTCTCTCAGTCTCTCAGTCTCTCAGTCTCTCAGTCACTCAGTCTCTCAGTCTCTCAGTCTCTCAGTCACTCAGTCTCTCAGTCTCTCAGTCTCAGTCTCTCAGTCACTCAGTCTCTCAGTCTCTCAGTCACTCAGTCTCTCAGTCTCTCAGTCTCAGTCTCTCAGTCACTCAGTCTCTCAGTCTCTCAGTCACTCAGTCTCTCAGTCTCTCAGTCTCTCAGTCACTCAGTCTCTCAGTCACTCAGTCTCTCAGTCTCTCAGTCTCTCAGTCTCTCAGTCTCAGTCTCTCAGTCACTCAGTCTCAGTCTCTCAGTCTCAGTCACTCAGTCTCTCAGTCTCAGTCTCTCAGTCTCTCAGTCTCTCAGTCTCTCAGTCTCAGTCTCTCAGTCACTCAGTCTCTCAGTCTCTCAGTCTCTCAGTCTCTCAGTCTCTCAGTCTCAGTCTCTCAGTCACTCAGTCTCTCAGTCACTCAGTCTCTCAGTCTCTCAGTCTCTCAGTCACTCAGTCTCTCAGTCTCTCAGTCTCTCAGTCTCTCAGTCTCTCAGTCTCTCAGTCTCTCAGTCTCTCAGTCACTCAGTCTCTCAGTCTCAGTCTCTCAGTCTCTCAGTCTCTCAGTCTCTCAGTCTCTCAGTCTCTCAGTCACTCAGTCTCTCAGTCACTCAGTCTCTCAGTCTCTCAGTCACTCAGTCTCTCAGTCTCTCAGTCTCAGTCTCTCAGTCTCTCAGTCTCTCAGTCACTCAGTCTCTCAGTCACTCAGTCTCTCAGTCTCAGTCTCTCAGTCTCTCAGTCTCTCAGTCTCTCAGTCAGTCTCTCAGTCACTCAGTCTCTCAGTCACTCAGTCTCTCAGTCTCTCAGTCTCTCAGTCACTCAGTCTCTCAGTCACTCAGTCTCTCAGTCTCTCAGTCTCTCAGTCACTCAGTCTCTCAGTCACTCAGTCTCTCAGTCTCTCAGTCTCTCAGTCACTCAGTCTCTCAGTCTCTCAGTCTCAGTCTCTCAGTCTCAGTCTCTCAGTCACTCAGTCTCTCAGTCTCTCAGTCTCTCAGTCTCTCAGTCTCAGTCTCTCAGTCTCAGTCTCTCAGTCTCTCAGTCTCTCAGTCTCTCAGTCTCTCAGTCTCTCAGTCTCTCAGTCTCTCAGTCACTCAGTCACTCAGTCTCTCAGTCTCTCAGTCTCTCAGTCTCAGTCTCTCAGTCTCAGTCTCTCAGTCTCTCAGTCTCTCAGTCTCTCAGTCACTCAGTCTCTCAGTCTCTCAGTCTCTCAGTCTCTCAGTCTCAGTCTCTCAGTCACTCAGTCTCTCAGTCTCTCAGTCTCTCAGTCTCTCAGTCTCTCAGTCTCTCAGTCACTCAGTCTCTCAGTCACTCAGTCTCTCAGTCTCTCAGTCTCTCAGTCTCTCAGTCTCTCAGTCTCTCAGTCTCTCAGTCTCTCAGTCTCTCAGTCTCTCAGTCTCTCAGTCTCTCAGTCTCTCAGTCTCTCAGTCTCTCAGTCTCTCAGTCTCTCAGTCTCTCAGTCACTCAGTCTCAGTCTCTCAGTCTCTCAGTCTCTCAGTCTCTCAGTCTCTCAGTCTCAGTCTCTCAGTCTCTCAGTCTCTCAGTCACTCAGTCACTCAGTCTCTCAGTCTCTCAGTCTCTCAGTCACTCAGTCTCTCAGTCTCTCAGTCACTCAGTCTCTCAGTCACTCAGTCTCTCAGTCTCTCAGTCACTCAGTCTCTCAGTCTCTCAGTCTCTCAGTCACTCAGTCTCTCAGTCTCAGTCCCTCAGTCTCAGTCTCTCAGTCACTCAGTCTCTCAGTCTCTCAGTCACTCAGTCTCTCAGTCTCTCAGTCTCAGTCTCTCAGTCTCAGTCTCTCAGTCTCTCAGTCACTCAGTCTCTCAGTCTCTCAGTCTCTCAGTCTCTCAGTCTCTCAGTCTCTCAGTCACTCAGTCTCTCAGTCTCTCAGTCTCTCAGTCTCTCAGTCACTCAGTCTCTCAGTCTCAGTCTCTCAGTCTCTCAGTCTCTCAGTCACTCAGTCTCTCAGTCTCTCAGTCACTCAGTCTCTCAGTCTCTCAGTCTCTCAGTCTCTCAGTCACTCAGTCTCTCAGTCACTCAGTCTCTCAGTCTCTCAGTCTCTCAGTCTCTCAGTCTCTCAGTCTCAGTCTCTCAGTCTCTCAGTCTCTCAGTCTCTCAGTCACTCAGTCTCTCAGTCTCTCAGTCTCAGTCTCTCAGTCTCTCAGTCAGTCAGTCTCTCAGTCACTCAGTCTCTCAGTCACTCAGTCTCTCAGTCTCAGTCACTCAGTCGCTCAGGCACTCAGTCTCAGTCTCTCAGTCACTCAGTCTCTCAGTCTCTCAGTCTCTCAGTCTCTCAGTCTCTCAGTCTCTCAGTCTCTCAGTCTCTCAGTCACTCAGTCTCTCAGTCACTCAGTCTCTCAGTCTCTCAGTCTCTCAGTCTCTCAGTCTCTCAGTCTCAGTCTCTCAGTCTCTCAGTCTCTCAGTCTCAGTCTCTCAGTCTCTCAGTCTCTCAGTCTCTCAGTCTCTCAGTCTCTCAGTCTCTCAGTCTCTCAGTCTCTCAGTCTCTCAGTCTCTCAGTCTCTCAGTCACTCAGTCTCTCAGTCTCTCAGTCTCTCAGTCACTCAGTCTCTCAGTCTCAGTCTCTCAGTCTCTCAGTCTCAGTCTCTCAGTCACTCAGTCTCTCAGTCTCTCAGTCTCTCAGTCTCTCAGTCTCTCAGTCTCAGTCTCTCAGTCTCAGTCTCTCAGTCTCTCAGTCACTCAGTCTCTCAGTCTCTCAGTCTCTCAGTCTCTCAGTCTCTCAGTCACTCAGTCACTCAGTCTCTCAGTCTCTCAGTCTCTCAGTCACTCAGTCTCTCAGTCACTCAGTCTCTCAGTCACTCTCAGTCTCTCAGTCTCTCAGTCTCTCAGTCTCTCAGTCTCTCAGTCTCTCAGTCTCTCAGTCTCTCAGTCTCTCAGTCTCTCAGTCTCTCAGTCTCTCAGTCTCAGTCTCTCAGTCTCTCAGTCACTCAGTCTCTCAGTCTCAGTCTCTCAGTCACTCAGTCTCTCAGTCTCTCAGTCTCTCAGTCTCTCAGTCTCTCAGTCTCTCAGTCTCTCAGTCTCTCAGTCTCTCAGTCTCTCAGTCTCTCAGTCTCTCAGTCTCTCAGTCTCAGTCTCTCAGTCTCTCAGTCTCAGTCTCTCAGTCACTCAGTCTCTCAGTCTCTCAGTCACTCAGTCTCTCAGTCACTCAGTCTCTCAGTCTCTCAGTCTCTCAGTCTCTCAGTCTCTCAGTCACTCAGTCTCTCAGTCTCTCAGTCTCTCAGTCACTCAGTCTCTCAGTCTCTCAGTCTCTCAGTCTCTCAGTCTCTCAGTCACTCAGTCTCTCAGTCTCAGTCTCTCAGTCTCAGTCTCTCAGTCTCTCAGTCTCTCAGTCTCTCAGTCACTCAGTCTCTCAGTCTCTCAGTCTCTCAGTCTCTCAGTCTCTCAGTCTCTCAGTCTCTCAGTCACTCAGTCTCTCAGTCTCTCAGTCACTCAGTCTCTCAGTCTCAGTCTCTCAGTCTCAGTCTCTCAGTCACTCAGTCTCTCAGTCTCTCAGTCACTAAGTCTCTCAGTCACTCAGTCTCAGTCTCTCAGTCTCAGTCACTCGGTCTCTCAGTCACTCAGTCTCTCAGTCTCTCAGTCTCTCAGTCTCTCAGTCTCTCAGTCTCTCAGTCACTCAGTCTCTCAGTCTCTCAGTCTCTCAGTCTCTCAGTCTCTCAGTCTCTCAGTCTCTCAGTCTCTCAGTCTCTCAGTCACTCAGTCTCTCAGTCTCAGTCTCTCAGTCTCTCAGTCTCTCAGTCTCTCAGTCTCTCAGTCTCTCAGTCACTCAGTCTCTCAGTCACTCAGTCTCTCAGTCTCTCAGTCACTCAGTCTCTCAGTCACTCAGTCTCTCAGTCTCTCAGTCTCTCAGTCTCTCAGTCTCTCAGTCTCAGTCTCTCAGTCTCTCAGTCTCTCAGTCTCTCAGTCACTCAGTCACTCAGTCTCTCAGTCTCCCAGTCTCTCAGTCACTCAGTCCTCAGTCACTCAAGTCTCAGTCTCTCAGTCACTCAGTCAAAGTCACTCAGTCTCAGTCACTCAGTCTCTCAGTCTCAGTCTCTCATTCACTCAGTCTCTCAGTCTCTCAGTCTCCCCGTCTCTCATTCTCTCAGTCTCAGTCTCTCAGTCACTCAGTCTCTCAGCTCACTCAGTCTCTCAGTCTTCTAAGTCATCATGCTCTCAGTCTCTCAGTCTCTCGGTCTCACATCTCTCTGTCTCTCAGGCTCTCAATCGCTCAGTCTCTCAGTCACTCAGTCTCTCAAACTCAGTCACCTCAGTCTCTCGTCTCTCAGTCTCACAGTCTCTCAGTCACTCAGTTTCTCAGTCTCTCAGTCTCTCAGTCTCTCAGTCTCTCAGTCACTCAGTCTCTCAGTTACTCAGACTCTCAGTCTCTCAGTCACTCAGTCTGTCAGTCACTCAGTCTGTCAGTCTCTCAGTTTCTCAGTCACTCAGTCTCTCAGTCACTCATTCTCTCAGTCACTCAGTCTCTCAGTCTCAGTCTCTCAGTCTCTCAGTCTCAGTCTCTCAGTCTCTCAGTCACTCAGTCTCTCAGTCTCTCAGTCTCAGTCTCTCAGTCTCTCAGTCTCAGTCTCTCAGTCACTCAGTCTCTCAGTCTCTCAGTCACTCAGTCTCTCAGTCACTCAGTCTCTCAGTCACTCAGTCTCTCAGTCTCTCAGTCTCTCAGTCACTCAGTCTCAGTCTCTCAGTCTCTCAGTCTCTCAGTCTCTCAGTCTCTCAGTCTCTCAGTCACTCAGTCTCTCAGTCTCTCAGTCTCTCAGTCTCTCAGTCACTCAGTCTCTCAGTCTCTCAGTCTCTCAGTCTCTCAGTCTCTCAGTCTCAGTCTCTCAGTCTCAGTCTCTCAGTCTCTCAGTCTCTCAGTCTCTCAGTCACTCAGTCTCTCAGTCTCTCAGTCTCTCAGTCACTCAGTCTCTCAGTCTCTCAGTCTCTCAGTCTCTCAGTCACTCAGTCACTCAGTCTCTCAGTCTCTCAGTCCGATTCTCAGTCTCAGTCACTCAGTCTCTCAGTCACTCAGTCTCTCAGTCTCTCAGTCACTCAGTCCTCAGTCTCTCAGTCACTCAGTATCTCAGTCTTCAGTCTCTCAGTCACTCAGTCTCTCAGTCTCTCAGTCTCCCTCAGTCTCTAAGTCACTCAGTCTCTCGACTCAGTCTCAGTCTCTCAGTCTCTCAGTCTCTCAGTCTCTCAGGCACTCAGTCTCTCAGTCTCTCAGTCACTCAGTCTCTCAGTCTCAGTCTCTCAGTCTCTCAGTCTCTCAGTCCCTCAGTCTCTCAGTCACACAGTCTCTCAGTCACTCAGTCACTCAGTCTCTCAGTCTCTCAGTCTCTCAGTCTCTCAGTCACTCAGTCACTCAGTCTCTCAGTCTCTCAGTCTCTCAGTCACTCAGTCTCTCAGTCACTCAGTCTCTCAGTCACTCAGTCTCTCAGTCACTCAGTCTCTCAGTCTCTCAGTCTCAGTCTCAGTCTCTCAGTCTCTCAGTCTCTCAGTCTCAGTCACTCAGTCTCTCAGTCTCAGTCACTCAGTCTCAGTCACTCAGTCTCTCAGTCTCTCAGTCTCTCAGTCACTCAGTCTCTCAGTCTCTCAGTCTCTCAGTCTCTCAGTCTCTCAGTCTCAGTCTCTCAGTCACTCAGTCTCTCAGTCTCTCAGTCTCTCAGTCTCTCAGTCTCTCAGTCTCTCAGTCTCTCAGTCTCAGTCTCTCAGTCTCTCAGTCTCTCAGTCTCTCAGTCTCTCAGTCTCTCAGTCACTCAGTCTCTCAGTCTCTCAGTCTCTCAGTCTCTCAGTCACTCAGTCTCTCAGTCTCTCAGTCACTCAGTCTCTCAGTCTCTCAGTCTCTCAGTCTCTCAGTCTCTCAGTCTCTCAGTCTCTCAGTCTCAGTCTCTCAGTCTCTCAGTCTCTCAGTCTCTCAGTCTCTCAGTCTCTCAGTCTCTCAGTCTCTCAGTCACTCAGTCTCTCAGTCTCTCAGTCTCTCAGTCACTCAGTCTCTCAGTCACTCAGTCTCTCAGTCTCTCAGTCTCTCAGTCACTCAGTCTCTCAGTCACTCAGTCTCTCAGTCTCTCAGTCTCTCAGTCTCTCAGTCTCTCAGTCACTCAGTCTCTCAGTCTGTCTCTCAGTCTCTCAGTCACTCTGTCACACAGTCACTCAGTCTCTCAGTCTCTTAGTCTCTCAGTCACTCAGTCTCTCAGTCTCAGTCACTCAGTCTCTCAGTCTCAGTCTCTCAGTCTCTCAGTCTCTCAGTCTCTCAGTCTCTCAGTCACTCAGTCTCTCAGTCACTCAGTCTCTCAGTCTCTCAGTCTCAGTCTCAGTCTCTCAGTCTCTCAGTCTCTCAGTCTCTCAGTCACTCAGTCTCTCAGTCACTCAGTCTCTCAGTCTCTCAGTCTCTCAGTCTCTCAGTCTCTCAGTCTCTCAGTCTCTCAGTCTCAGTCTCTCAGTCACTCAGTCTCTCAGTCACTCAGTCTCTCAGTCACTCAGTCTCTCAGTCACTCAGTCTCTCAGTCTCTCAGTCTCTCAGTCTCAGTCTCAGTCTCTCAGTCTCTCAGTCTCTCAGTCTCTCAGTCTCTCAGTCTCTCAGTCTCTCAGTCTCTCAGTCACTCAGTCTCTCAGTCTCTCAGTCTCTCAGTCTCAGTCTCTCAGTCTCTCAGTCTCTCAGTCTCTCAGTCTCAGTCTCTCAGTCTCTCAGTCACTCAGTCTCTCAGTCTCTCAGTCTCTCAGTCTCTCAGTCACTCAGTCTCTCAGTCACTCAGTCTCTCAGTCTCAGTCTCTCAGTCTCTCAGTCTCAGTCTCTCAGTCACTCAGTCTCTCAGTCTCTCAGTCTCTCAGTCACTCAGTCTCTCAGTCTCAGTCTCTCAGTCTCAGTCTCTCAGTCACTCAGTCTCTCAGTCTCTCAGTCACTCAGTCTCTCAGTCACTCTCAGTCTCTCAGTCTCTCAGTCTCAGTCACTCAGTCTCTCAGTCACTCAGTCTCTCAGTCTCTCAGTCTCTCAGTCTCTCAGTCTCTCAGTCTCTCAGTCACTCAGTCTCTCAGTCTCTCAGTCTCTCAGTCTCTCAGTCTCTCAGTCTCAGTCTCTCAGTCTCTCAGTCTCTCAGTCTCTCAGTCTCTCAGTCACTCAGTCTCTCAGTCACTCAGTCTCTCAGTCTCTCAGTCTCTCAGTCTCTCAGTCTCAGTCTCTCAGTCACTCAGTCTCAGTCACTCAGTCTCAGTCACTCAGTCTCTCAGTCTCAGTCTCTCAGTCTCAGTCTCTCAGTCTCTCAGTCTCTCAGTCTCTCAGTCTCTCAGTCTCTCAGTCTCTCAGTCTCTCAGTCTCTCAGTCTCTCAGTCTCTCAGTCACTCAGTCTCTCAGTCACTCAGTCTCTCAGTCTCTCAGTCTCTCAGTCTCTCAGTCTCTCAGTCTCTCAGTCTCTCAGTCTCTCAGTCTCTCAGTCTCTCAGTCACTCAGTCTCTCAGTCTCTCAGTCTCAGTCTCTCAGTCACTCAGTCTCTCAGTCTCTCAGTCTCTCAGTCTCTCAGTCACTCAGTCTCTCAGTCTCTCAGTCACTCAGTCTCTCAGTCTCTCAGTCACTCAGTCTCTCAGTCACTCAGTCTCTCAGTCTCAGTCTCTCAGTCTCTCAGTCACTCAGTCTCAGTCTCTCCGTCACTCAGTCTCTCAGTCACTCAGTTTCTCAGTCTCTCAGTCTCAGTCTCTCAGTCACTCAGACTCTCAGTCACTCAGTCACTCAGTCTCTCAGTCTCAGTCTCACAGTCTCTCAGTCTCTCAGTCTCTCAGTCTCAGTCTCTCAGTCACTCAGTCTCTCAGTCTCTCAGTCTCTCAGTCTCTCAGTCTCAGTCTCTCAGTCACTCAGTCTCTCAGTCACTCAGTCTCTCAGTCTCAGTCTCTCAGTCACTCAGTCTCAGTCTCTCAGTCTCTCAGTCTCTCAGTCTCTCAGTCTCTCAGTCTCTCAGTCTCTCAGTCACTCAGTCTCTCAGTCTCTCAGTCTCTCAGTCTCTCAGTCTCTCAGTCTCTCAGTCTCTCAGTCACTCAGTCTCTCAGTCTCTCAGTCACTCAGTCTCTCAGTCTCTCAGTCTCTCAGTCTCTCAGTCTCTCAGTCTCTCAGTCACTCAGTCACTCAGTCTCTCAGTCTCTCAGTCACTCAGTCTCTCAGTCTCAGTCTCTCAGTCACTCAGTCTCTCAGTCTCTCAGTCTCTCAGTCTCTCAGTCTCTCAGTCTCTCAGTCTCAGTCTCTCAGTCTCTCAGTCTCTCAGTCTCTCAGTCACTCAGTCTCTCAATCTCTCAGTCTCTCAGTCTCTCAGTCTCTCAGTCTCTCAGTCACTCAGTCTCTCAGTCTCTCAGTCTCTCAGTCACTCAGTCACTCAGTCTCTCAGTCTCTCAGTCACTCAGTCTCTCAGTCTCTCAGTCTCTCAGTCTCTCAGTCACTCAGTCTCTCAGTCTCTCAGTCTCTCAGTCTCTCAGTCTCTCAGTCTCTCAGTCTCTCAGTCACTCAGTCTCTCAGTCTCAGTCTCTCAGTCTCAGTCTCTCAGTCACTCAGTCTCTCAGTCTCTCAGTCACTCAGTCTCTCAGTCTCTCAGTCTCTCAGTCTCTCAGTCTCTCAGTCACTCAGTCTCTCAGTCTCTCAGTCTCTCAGTCACTCAGTCTCTCAGTCTCAGTCTCTCAGTCTCAGTCAGTCAGTCACTCAGTCTCTCAGTCTCACAGTCTCTCAGTCTCTCAGTCACTCAGTCTCAGTCTCTCAGTCTCAGTCACTCAGTCTCTCAGTCACTCAGTCTCTCAGTCTCTCAGTCTCTCAGTCTCTCAGTCTCTCAGTCTCTCAGTCTCTCAGTCTCTCAGTCTCTCAGTCACTCAGTCTCTCAGTCTCTCAGTCTCTCAGTCTCTCAGTCTCTCAGTCTCTCAGTCTCTCAGTCTCTCAGTCTCTCAGTCACTCAGTCTCTCAGTCTCAGTCTCTCAGTCTCTCAGTCTCTCAGTCTCTCAGTCTCTCAGTCTCTCAGTCACTCAGTCTCTCAGTCACTCAGTCTCTCAGTCTCTCAGTCACTCAGTCTCTCAGTCACTCAGTCTCAGTCTCTCAGTCTCTCAGTCTCTCAGTCTCTCAGTCTCTCAGTCACTCAGTCTCTCAGTCACTCAGTCTCTCAGTCTCTCAGTCACTCAGTCTCTCAGTCTCAGTCTCTCAGTCTCTCAGTCTCAGTCACTCAGTCTCAGTCACTCAGTCTCTCAGTCTCAGTCACTCAGTCTCAGTCACTCAGTCTCTCAGTCTCAGTCTCTCAGTCACTCAGTCTCTCAGTCTCAGTCTCTCAGTCTCTCAGTCTCAGTCTCTCAGTCACTCAGTCTCTCAGTCACTCAGTCTCTCAGTCTCTCAGTCTCTCAGTCACTCAGTCTCTCAGTCTCTCAGTCTCTCAGTCTCTCAGTCTCTCAGTCTCTCAGTCTCTCAGTCTCTCAGTCACTCAGTCTCTCAGTCTCTCAGTCTCTCAGTCTCAGTCTCTCAGTCACTCAGTCTCTCAGTCTCTCAGTCTCTCAGTCTCTCAGTCACTCAGTCTCTCAGTCTCTCAGTCTCTCAGTCTCTCAGTCTCTCAGTCTCTCAGTCTCTCAGTCTCTCAGTCACTCAGTCTCTCAGTCTCTCAGTCTCTCAGTCACTCAGTCTCTCAGTCACTCAGTCTCTCAGTCTCTCAGTCTCTCAGTCTCTCAGTCTCTCAGTCTCTCAGTCTCAGTCTCTCAGTCTCTCAGTCTCAGTCTCTCAGTCTCTCAGTCTCTCAGTCTCTCAGTCACTCAGTCTCTCAGTCACTCAGTCTCTCAGTCACTCAGTCTCTCAGTCTCTCAGTCTCTCAGTCTCTCAGTCTCTCAGTCTCTCAGTCTCTCAGTCTCTCAGTCTCTCAGTCTCTCAGTCTCTCAGTCTCTCAGTCTCTCAGTCTCTCAGTCTCTCAGTCTCTCAGTCACTCAGTCTCTCAGTCTCTCAGTCTCTCAGTCACTCAGTCTCTCAGTCTCAGTCTCTCAGTCTCAGTCTCTCAGTCACTCAGTCTCTCAGTCTCTCAGTCTCTCAGTCTCTCAGTCTCTCAGTCTCTCAGTCTCTCAGTCTCTCAGTCACTCAGTCTCTCAGTCTCTCAGTCTCTCAGTCACTCAGTCTCTCAGTCTCAGTCTCTCAGTCTCAGTCTCTCAGTCACTCAGTCTCAGTCTCTCAGTCTCAGTCACTCGGTCTCTCAGTCAGTCTCTCAGTCTCTCAGTCTCTCAGTCTCTCAGTCTCTCAGTCTCTCAGTCTCTCAGTCTCTCAGTCACTCAGTCTCTCAGTCTCAGTCTCTCAGTCTCTCAGTCTCTCAGTCTCTCAGTCTCTCAGTCTCTCAGTCTCTCAGTCACTCAGTCTCTCAGTCTCAGTCACTCAGTCTCTCAGTCTCTCAGTCTCTCAGTCTCTCAGTCTCTCAGTCACTCAGTCTCTCAGTCACTCAGTCTCTCAGTCTCTCAGTCTCTCAGTCTCTCAGTCTCTCAGTCTCAGTCTCTCAGTCACTCAGTCTCTCAGTCTCTCAGTCTCTCAGTCTCTCAGTCTCTCAGTCTCTCAGTCACTCAGTCTCTCAGTCACTCAGTCTCTCAGTCTCTCAGTCTCTCAGTCTCTCAGTCTCAGTCTCTCAGTCACTCAGTCTCAGTCACTCAGTCTCAGTCACTCAGTCTCTCAGTCAGTCACTCAGTCTCAGTCTCTCAGTCTCTCAGTCTCAGTCTCTCAGTCTCTCAGTCTCTCAGTCTCAGTCTCTCAGTCTCTCAGTCTCAGTCTCTCAGTCACTCAGTCTCTCAGTCACTCAGTCTCTCAGTCTCTCAGTCTCTCAGTCACTCAGTCTCTCAGTCTCTCTGTCTCTCAGTCTCTCAGTCTCTCAGTCTCTCAGTCTCTCAGTCTCTCAGTCACTCAGTCTCTCAGTCTCTCAGTCTCAGTCTCTCAGTCTCTCAGTCACTCAGTCTCTCAGTCACTCAGTCTCTCAGTCTCTCAGTCACTCAGTCTCTCAGTCTCTCAGTCACTCTATCTTTCAGTCTCTCAGTCTCTCAGTCACTCAGTCACTCAGTCACTCAGTCTCTCAAACTCAGTCACTCAGTCTCTCAGTCTCAGTCTCTCAGTCTCTCAGTCTCTCAGTCTCTCAGTCTCTCAGTCTCTCAGTCTCTCAGTCTCTCAGTCTCAGTCACTCAGTCTCTCAGTCTCAGTCTCTCAGTCACTCAGTCTCTCAGTCTCTCAGTCACTCAGTCTCTCAGTCTCTCAGTCTCTCAGTCACTCAGTCTCTCAGTCTCTCAGTCTCTCAGTCTCTCAGTCTCTCAGTCTCTCAGTCACTCAGTCTCTCAGTCTCTCAGTCTCTCAGTCTCTCAGTCTCTCAGTCTCTCAGTCTCTCAGTCTCTCAGTCACTCAGTCTCTCAGTCTCTCAGTCTCTCAGTCTCTCAGTCTCTCAGTCTCAGTCTCTCAGTCTCAGTCTCTCAGTCACTCAGTCTCTCAGTCTCTCAGTCTCTCAGTCTCTCAGTCTCTCAGTCTCTCAGTCTCTCAGTCTCTCAGTCTCTCAGTCACTCAGTCTCTCAGTCTCTCAGTCTCTCAGTCTCTCAGTCTCTCAGTCTCTCAGTCACTCAGTCTCTCAGTCTCTCAGTCACTCAGTCTCTCAGTCTCTCAGTCACTCAGTCTCTCAGTCACTCAGTCTCAGTCTCTCAGTCTCAGTCTCTCAGTCACTCAGTCTCTCAGTCTCTCAGTCTCTCAGTCTCTCAGTCTCTCAGTCTCTCAGTCTCAGTCTCTCAGTCTCTCAGTCTCTCAGTCTCTCAGTCTCTCAGTCACTCAGTCTCTCAGTCTCTCAGTCACTCAGTCTCTCAGTCACTCAGTCTCTCAGTCTCAGTCTCTCAGTCTCTCAGTCTCTCAGTCTCTCAGTCACTCAGTCTCTCAGTCTCTCAGTCTCTCAGTCTCTCAGTCTCTCAGTCTCAGTCTCTCAGTCTCAGTCTCTCAGTCACTCAGTCTCTCAGTCTCTCAGTCACTCAGTCTCTCAGTCTCTCAGTCTCAGTCTCTCAGTCTCAGTCTCTCAGTCTCTCAGTCTCTCAGTCTCTCAGTCTCTCAGTCTCTCAGTCTCTCAGTCTCTCAGTCACTCAGTCTCTCAGTCTCTCAGTCTCTCAGTCTCTCAGTCTCTCAGTCTCTCAGTCTCTCAGTCTCTCAGTCTCTCAGTCACTCAGTCTCTCAGTCTCTCAGTCTCTCAGTCACTCAGTCTCTCAGTCTCTCAGTCTCTCAGTCTCTCAGTCACTCAGTCTCTCAGTCTCTCAGTCTCTCAGTCTCTCAGTCTCTCAGTCACTCAGTCTCTCAGTCACTCAGTCTCTCAGTCTCTCAGTCTCTCAGTCTCTCAGTCACTCAGTCTCTCAGTCACTCAGTCTCTCAGTCACTCAGTCTCTCAGTCACTCAGTCACTCAGTCTCTCAGTCTCAGTCTCTCAGTCTCTCAGTCTCAGTCACTCAGTCTCAGTCTCTCAGTCTCTCAGTCTCAGTCTCTCAGTCTCAGTCTCTCAGTCTCTCAGTCTCAGTCTCTCAGTCACTCAGTCTCTCAGTCTCTCAGTCTCTCAGTCTCTCAGTCTCAGTCTCTCAGTCACTCAGTCTCTCAGTCACTCAGTCTCTCAGTCTCTCAGTCTCAGTCACTCAGTCTCTCAGTCTCTCAGTCTCTCAGTCTCTCAGTCTCTCAGTCTCTCAGTCACTCAGTCTCTCAGTCACTCAGTCTCTCAGTCTCTCAGTCTCTCAGTCTCTCAGTCTCTCAGTCTCTCAGTCTCTCAGTCTCTCAGTCTCTCAGTCTCTCAGTCTCTCAGTCTCTCAGTCTCTCAGTCACTCAGTCTCTCAGTCTCTCAGTCTCTCAGTCACTCAGTCACTCAGTCTCTCAGTCACTCAGTCTCTCAGTCTCTCAGTCTCAGTCTCTCAGTCACTCAGTCTCTCAGTCTCTCAGTCTCTCAGTCACTCAGTCTCTCAGTCTCTCAGTCTCAGTCACTCAGTCTCTCAGTCTCAGTCTCTCAGTCACTCAGTCTCTCAGTCTCTCAGTCTCTCAGTCTCTCAGTCTCTCAGTCTCTCAGTCACTCAGTCTCTCAGTCTCTCAGTCTCTCAGTCTCTCAGTCACTCAGTCTCTCAGTCTCTCAGTCACTCAGTCTCTCAGTCTCTCAGTCTCTCAGTCTCTCAGTCACTCAGTCTCTCAGTCTCTCAGTCTCTCAGTCACTCAGTCTCTCAGTCTCTCAGTCTCTCAGTCTCTCAGTCAGTCTCTCAGTCTCAGTCTCTCAGTCTCAGTCTCTCAGTCTCTCAGTCTCTCAGTCTCTCAGTCACTCAGTCTCTCAGTCTCTCAGTCTCTCAGTCTCTCAGTCTCTCAGTCACTCAGTCTCTCAGTCTCTCAGTCTCTCAGTCACTCAGTCTCTCAGTCTCAGTCTCTCAGTCTCAGTCTCTCAGTCACTCAGTCTCTCAGTCTCTCAGTCTCTCAGTCTCTCAGTCACTCAGTCTCTCAGTCTCTCAGTCTCAGTCTCTCAGTCACTCAGTCACTCAGTCTCTCAGTCTCTCAGTCTCTCAGTCTCAGTCTCTCAGTCACTCAGTCTCTCAGTCTCTCAGTCTCTCAGTCTCTCAGTCACTCAGTCTCTCAGTCTCTCAGGCTCTCAGTCTCTCAGTCTCTCAGTCACTCAGTCTCTCAGTCTCAGTCTCTCAGTCACTCAGTCACTCAGTCACTCAGTCTCTCAGTCTCAGTCTCTCAGTCACTCAGTCTCTCAGTCTCTCAGTCTCTCAGTCTCTCAGTCACTCAGTCTCTCAGTCACTCAGTCCCTCAGTCTCACAGTCTCTCCGTCTCTCAGTCACTCAGTCACTCAGTCACTCAGTCTCTCAGTCTCTCAGTCTCTCAGTCACTCAGTCACTCAGTCTCTCAGTCTCAGTCTCTCAGTCACTCAGTCTCAGTCACTCAGTCTCAGTCACTCAGTCACTCAGTCTCAGTCACTCAGTCTCAGTCTCTCAGTCTCTCAGTCTCTCAGTCACAGTCTCAGTCTCTCAGTCTCAGTCTCTCAGTCACTCAGTCTCAGTCACTCAGTCTCAGTCACTCGGTCTCTCAGTCACTCAGTCTCTCAGTCTCTCAGTCTCTCAGTCTCTCAGTCTCTCAGTCTCTCAGTCACTCAGTCTCTCAGTCACTCAGTCTCTCAGTCTCAGTCTCTCAGTCTCTCAGTCTCTCAGTCACTCAGTCTCTCAGTCACTCAGTCTCTCAGTCACTCAGTCTCTCAGTCTCTCAGTCTCTCAGTCTCTCAGTCTCTCAGTCTCTCAGTCTCTCAGTCTCTCAGTCTCTCAGTCACTCAGTCTCTCAGTCTCTCAGTCTCAGTCTCTCAGTCACTCAGTCTCTCAGTCTCTCAGTCTCTCAGTCACTCAGTCTCTCAGTCTCTCAGTCTCAGTCTCTCAGTCTCTCAGTCTCTCAGTCTCTCAGTCTCTCAGTCTCTCAGTCTCTCAGTCTCTCGTCTCACAGGTCTCTCAGTCTGCTCAGTCTCTCCGTCTGCTCAGTCCACTTCCGTTCTCTCAGTCTCTCAGTCTTCTCAGTCTCTCCGTCTCCAAGTCTCTCAGTCTCTCAGTCACTCAGTCTCAGTACACAGTCTCTCAGTCTCTCAGGCTCGTCTCAGTCTCTCAGTCACTCAGTCCTCTCATCTCTCAGTCACTCAGTCGCTCCGTCCTCAGTCACTCAGGTCTTCAGTCTCACTTCTCTCAGTCACCTCAGTCTCCAACTCTCAGTCTCTCAATCTCTCAGTCACTCAGTCTCTCAGCTCTCTCAGTCTCTCAGTCTCTCAGTCACTCAGTCTCTCATTATCTCAGTCCTCAGTCCTTCCAGCCATCAGTTTCTTCATTCTCTCAAGTACATCTCAGATCTCAGTCTCTCAGTCCACTCAGTCACTCAGTCACTCTAGTCTTCCAGTCAGTCAAGTCTCTCAGTCTCTGGAGTCTCTCAATCACCTCAGTCTATCTGTCTCTCAGTCACTCAGTCTCTCTGTCACTCAGTCTCTCAGTCTCTCAGTCTCTCAGTCTCTCACACTCTCAGACTCTCAGTCTCTCAGTCTCTCAGTCACTCGGTCACTCAGTCTCTCAGTCTCTCAGTCACTCAGTCTCTCAGTCTCTCAGTCTCTCAGTCTCTCAGTCTCTCAGTCACTCAGTCACTCAGTCTCTCAGTCACTCAGTCTCTCAGTCTCTCAGTCACTCAGTCTCTCAGTCACTCAGTCTCTCAGTCTCTCAGTCTCTCAGTCTCTCAGTCACTCAGTCTCTCAGTCACTCAGTCTCTCAGTCTCTCAGTCTCTCAGTCTCTCAGTCACTCAGTCTCTCAGTCTCAGTCTCTCAGTCACTCAGTCTCAGTCACTCAGTCTCAGTCACTCAGTCTCTCAGTCTCAGTCACTCAGTCTCAGTCACTCAGTCTCTCAGTCTCAGTCTCTCATTCACTCAGTCTCTCAGTCTCTCAGTCTCTCAGTCTCTCAGTCTCAGTCTCTCAGTCACTCAGTCTCTCAGTCACTCAGTCTCTCAGTCTCTAAGTCTCTCAGTCTCAGTCCCTCAGTCTCTCAGTCTCTCAGTCTCTCAGTCTCTCAGTCTCTCAGTCTCAGTCTCTCAGTCTCTCAGTCTCTCAGTTTCCTCAGTCACTCAGTCTCTCAGTCACTCAGTCTCTCAGGTCACTCATGTCCACTCAGTCTCTCAGTCACTGAGTCTCTCAGTCACTCAGTCACTCAGTCCCTCAGTCTCTCAGTCTCTCAGTCACAGTCTCTCAGTCTCTCAGTCTCTCAGTCACTTCAGTCTCTCAGTCTCTCAGTCCTCAGTCTCTCAGTCTACTCAGTCACTCAGTCTCTCAATCTCTCAGTCTCTCAGTCTCTCAGTCAATCAGTCTCTCAGTCTCTCAGTCCCTCAGTCTCTCAGTCCCTCAGTCTCTCAGTCACTCAGTCTCTCAGTCACTCAGTCAATCAGTCTCTCAGTCACACAGCTCTCAGTCTCTCAGTCTCTCAGTCACTCAGTCTCAAAGTCATTCAGTCTCTCAGTCTCTCAGTCACTCATTCTCTCCCTCTCTCAGTCTCTCAGTCTCTCAGTCACTCAGTCTCTCAGTCACTCAGTCTCTCAGTCACTCAGTCTCTCAGTCTCTCAGTCTCTCAGTCACTCAGTCTCTCAGTCTCAGTCTCTCAGTCTCAGTCTCTCAGTCACTCAGTCTCTCAGTCTCTCAGTCACTCAGTCTCTCAGTCTCTCAGTCTCTCAGTCTCTCAGTCACTCAGTCTCTCAGTCTCTCAGTCTCTCAGTCTCTCAGTCTCTCAGTCTCTCAGTCTCTCAGTCTCTCAGTCACTCAGTCTCTCAGTCACTCAGTCTCTCAGTCTCTCAGTCTCAGTCTCTCAGTCTCTCAGTCTCTCAGTCTCTCAGTCTCTCAGTCTCTCAGTCACTCAGTCTCTCAGTCACTCAGTCTCAGTCTCTCAGTCACTCAGTCTCTCAGTCTCTCAGTCACTCAGTCTCTCAGTCTCTCAGTCTCTCAGTCACTCAGTCTCTCAGTCTCTCAGTCACTCAGTCTCTCAGTCACTCAGTCTCTCAGTCTCTCAGTCTCTCAGTCTCTCAGTCACTCAGTCTCTCAGTCTCTCAGTCTCTCAGTCACTCAGTCTCTCAGTCTCTCAGTCTCTCAGTCACTCAGTCTCTCAGTCTCAGTCTCTCAGTCTCAGTCTCTCAGTCACTCAGTCTCTCAGTCTCTCAGTCACTCAGTCTCTCAGTCTCTCAGTCTCTCAGTCTCTCAGTCTCTCAGTCTCTCAGTCTCTCAGTCTCTCAGTCTCTCAGTCACTCAGTCTCTCAGTCTCTCAGTCTCTCAGTCTCTCAGTCACTCAGTCTCAGTCTCTCAGTCTCAGTCTCTCAGTCTCTCAGTCACTCAGTCTCTCAGTCTCTCAGTCTCTCAGTATCTTAGTCTCTCAGTCTCTCAGTCTCAGTCTCTCAGTCTCTCAGTCTCTCAGTCTCTCAGTCTCTCAGTCTCTCAGTCTCTCAGTCTCTCAGTCTCAGTCTCTCAGTCACTCAGTCTCTCAGTCTCTCAGTCTCTCAGTCTCTCAGTCTCTCAGTCTCTCAGTCTCTCAGTCTCTCAGTCTCAGTCTCTCAGTCTCAGTCTCTCAGTCACTCAGTCTCTCAGTCTCTCAGTCACTCAGTCTCTCAGTCTCTCAGTCTCTCAGTCTCTCAGTCTCAGTCTCTCAGTCTCTCAGTCTCTCAGTCTCTCAGTCTCTCAGTCACTCAGTCTCTCAGTCTCTCAGTCACTCAGTCTCTCAGTCTCAGTCTCTCAGTCTCTCAGTCTCTCAGTCTCTCAGTCTCTCAGTCTCTCAGTCTCAGTCTCTCAGTCACTCAGTCTCTCAGTCACTCAGTCTCTCAGTCTCTCAGTCTCAGTCACTCAGTCTCTCAGTCTCTCAGTCTCTCAGTCTCTCAGTCTCTCAGTCTCTCAGTCTCTCAGTCTCTCAGTCTCTCAGTCTCTCAGTCTCTCAGTCACTCAGTCTCTCAGTCTCTCAGTCTCTCAGTCTCTCAGTCACTCAGTCTCTCAGTCTCTCAGTCACTCAGTCTCTCAGTCTCTCAGTCTCTCAGTCTCTCAGTCTCTCAGTCTCTCAGTCTCTCAGTCACTCAGTCACTCAGTCTCTCAGTCACTCAGTCTCTCAGTCTCAGTCTCTCAGTCACTCAGTCTCTCAGTCTCTCAGTCTCTCAGTCTCTCAGTCTCTCAGTCTCTCAGTCTCTCAGTCTCTCAGTCTCTCAGTCTCAGTCTCTCAGTCACTCAGTCTCTCAGTCTCTCAGTCTCTCAGTCTCTCAGTCTCTCAGTCTCTCAGTCTCTCAGTCTCTCAGTCTCTCAGTCTCTCAGTCACTCAGTCACTCAGTCTCTCAGTCTCTCAGTCTCTCAGTCTCTCAGTCTCTCAGTCTCTCAGTCTCTCAGTCACTCAGTCTCTCAGTCTCTCAGTCTCTCAGTCACTCAGTCTCTCAGTCTCTCAGTCTCTCAGTCACTCAGTCTCTCAGTCTCAGTCTCTCAGTCTCTCAGTCTCTCAGTCACTCAGTCTCTCAGTCTCTCAGTCACTCAGTCTCTCAGTCTCTCAGTCTCTCAGTCTCTCAGTCTCTCAGTCTCTCAGTCACTCAGTCACTCAGTCTCTCAGTCTCTCAGTCACTCAGTCTCTCAGTCTCAGTCTCTCAGTCTCAGTCTCTCAGTCACTCAGTCTCTCAGTCTCTCAGTCACTCAGTCTCTCAGTCACTCAGTCTCAGTCTCTCAGTCTCAGTCTCTCAGTCTCTCAGTCACTCAGTCTCTCAGTCTCTCAGTCTCTCAGTCTCTCAGTCACTCAGTCTCTCAGTCTCTCAGTCTCTCAGTCTCTCAGTCTCTCAGTCTCTCAGTCACTCAGTCTCTCAGTCACTCAGTCTCTCAGTCTCTCAGTCACTCAGTCTCTCAGTCTCTCAGTCTCTCAGTCTCAGTCTCTCAGTCTCTCAGTCTCTCAGTCTCTCAGTCTCTCAGTCTCAGTCTCTCAGTCTCAGTCTCTCAGTCTCTCAGTCACTCAGTCTCTCAGTCACTCAGTCTCTCAGTCTCTCAGTCTCAGTCTCTCAGTCACTCAGTCTCTCAGTCTCTCAGTCTCAGTCTCTCAGTCTCTCAGTCTCTCAGTCACTCAGTCTCTCAGTCTCTCAGTCACTCAGTCTCTCAGTCTCAGTCTCTCAGTCACTCAGTCTCTCAGTCACTCAGTCTCTCAGTCTCTCAGTCTCTCAGTCACTCAGTCTCTCAGTCTCTCAGTCTCTCAGTCTCTCAGTCTCTCAGTCTCTCAGTCTCTCAGTCTCTCAGTCACTCAGTCTCTCAGTCTCAGTCTCTCAGTCTCTCAGTCTCTCAGTCACTCAGTCTCTCAGTCTCTCAGTCTCTCAGTCACTCAGTCTCTCAGTCTCTCAGTCTCTCAGTCTCTCAGTCTCTCAGTCTCTCAGTCACTCAGTCTCTCAGTCACTCAGTCTCTCAGTCTCTCAGTCTCTCAGTCACTCAGTCTCTCAGTCTCTCAGTCTCAGTCTCTCAGTCTCAGTCTCTCAGTCTCTCAGTCTCTCAGTCTCTCAGTCTCTCAGTCTCTCAGTCTCTCAGTCACTCAGTCTCTCAGTCTCAGTCACTCAGTCTCTCAGTCTCAGTCTCTCAGTCTCTCAGTCTCTCAGTCTCTCAGTCTCTCAGTCTCTCAGTCACTCAGTCTCTCAGTCACTCAGTCTCTCAGTCTCAGTCTCTCAGTCTCAGTCTCTCAGTCTCTCAGTCTCACAGTCTCTCAGTCACTCAGTCTCTCAGTCACTCAGTCTCAGTCTCTCAGTCTCAGTCTCTCAGTCACTCAGTCTCTCAGTCTCTCAGTCTCTCAGTCTCTCAGTCTCTCAGTCTCTCAGTCACTCAGTCTCTCAGTCTCAGTCTCTCAGTCTCTCAGTCTCTCAGTCTCTCAGTCTCTCAGTCTCTCAGTCTCTCAGTCACTCAGTCACTCAGTCTCTCAGTCACTCAGTCTCTCAGTCTCAGTCTCTGAGTTTCAGTCTCTCAGTCTCTCAGTCTCTCAGTCTCTCAGTCTCTCAGTCTCTCAGTCTCTCAGTCTCTCAGTCTCTCAGTCTCTCAGTCTCTCAGTCTCAGTCTCTCAGTCACTCAGTCTCTCAGTCTCTCAGTCACTCAGTCTCTCAGTCACTCAGTCTCTCAGTCACTCAGTCTCTCAGTCTCTCAGTCTCTCAGTCTCTCAGTCTCTCAGTCTCTCAGTCTCAGTCTCTCAGTCTCTCAGTCTCTCAGTCTCTCAGTCACTCAGTCTCTCAGTCTCTCAGTCTCTCAGTCTCTCAGTCTCTCAGTCTCTCAGTCACTCAGTCTCTCAGTCACTCAGTCTCTCAGTCACTCAGTCTCTCAGTCTCTCAGTCTCTCAGTCTCTCAGTCTCTCAGTCTCTCAGTCTCTCAGTCTCTCAGTCTCTCAGTCTCTCAGTCACTCAGTCACTCAGTCTCTCAGTCTCTCAGTCTCTCAGTCACTCAGTCTCTCAGTCACTCAGTCTCTCAGTCTCTCAGTCTCAGTCTCTCAGTCACTCAGTCTCTCAGTCTCTCAGTCTCTCAGTCTCTCAGTCTCTCAGTCACTCAGTCTCTCAGTCTCAGTCACTCAGTCTCTCCGTCTCAGTCTCTCAGTCTCTCAGTCTCTCAGTCTCTCAGTCACTCAGTCACTCAGTCTATCAGTCTCTCAGTCTCTCAGTCTCAGTCTCTCAGTCTCTCAGTCTCAGTCTCTCAGTCTCTCAGTCTCTCATTCGCACAATCTCTCAGTCTCTCAGTCTCAGTACTCTCTTCAGTCTCTCAGTCTCTCTGTCTCTCAGTCTCGCAGTCGACTCAGTCTCTCAGTCTAGGTCACTCATCTCTCAGTCCTCTCAGTCACTCAGTCACTCATCTCCTCAGTCTCTCAGTCTCTCAGCTCATCGATCTCAGTCCGCAGTCTCTCAGTCTCTCAGTCTCTCAGTCTCTCAGTCTCTCAGTCACTCAGTCTCTCAGTCTCTCAGTCTCAGTCCCTCAGTCTCTCAGTCTCTCAGTCTCTCAGTCACTCAGTCTCTCAGTCTCTCAGTTGCTCAGTCTCTCAGTCTCATTCTCTCAGTCTCTCAGTCACTCAGTCTCTCAGTCTCTCAGTCACTCAGTCACTCAGTCTCTCAGTCAATAAGTCTCTCAGTCACTCAGTCTCTCAGTCTCTCAGTCTCTCAGTCTCTCAGTCACTCAGTCTCTCAGTCTCTCAGTCTCAGTCTCTCAGTCACTCAGTCTCTCAGTCTCTCAGTCACTCAGTCACTCAGTCACTCAGTCTCTCAGTCTCTCAGTCTCAGTCTCTCAGTCACTCAGTCACTCAGTCACTCAGTCTCTCAGTCACTCAGTCTCTCAGTCACTCAGTCACTCAGTCTCTCAGTCCCTCAGTCTCTCAGTCTCTCAGTCACTCAGTCACTCAGTCTCTCAGTCTCTCAGTCTCTCAGTCACTCAGTCTCTAAGTCTCTCAGTCACTCAGTCTCTCAGTCACTCAGTCACTCAGTCTCTCAGTCACTCAGTCTCTCAGTCTCTCAGTCACTCAGACTCTCAGGCTCTCAGTCACTCTATCTTTCAGTCTCTCAGTCTCTCAGTCACTCAGTCACTCAGTCACTCAGTCAATCAGTCATTCAGTCTCTCAGTCTCAGTCTCTCAGTCACTCAGTCTCGCAGTCTCTCAGTCTCTCAGTCACTCAGTCTCAGTCTCTCAGTCTCTCAGTCTCTCAGTCTCTCAGTCACTCAGTCTCTCAGTATCGCAGTCTAGGTCTCTCAGTCTCTCAGTCTCAGTCTCTCAATAACTCAGTCTCTCAGTCTCTCAGTCACTCAGTCACCCAGTCACTCAGTCTTCGAGGTCACTCATCAGTCTCTCAGTCTCTCAGTCTCTCAGTCACTCAGTCACTCAGTCTCTCAGTCACTCATTCTCTCCCTCTCTCAGTCTCTCAGTCTCTCAGTCTCTCAGTCACTCAGTCTCTCAGTCTCTCATTCTCTCAGTCACTCAGTCTCTCAGTCACTCAGTCTCAGTCACTCAGTCACTCAGTCTCTCAGTCACTCAGTCACCCAGTCACTCAGTCTCTGAGTCACTCAGTCTCTCAGTCTCTCAGTCTCTCAGTCACTCAGTCACTCAGTCTCTCAGTCTCTCCGTCACTCACTCTCTCAGTCTCTCAGTCTCTCAGTCTCTCAGTCACTCAGTCTCTCAGTCTCTCATTCTCTCAGTCACTCAATCTCTCAGTCTCTCAGTGTCTCAGTCACTCAGTCTATCTGTCTCAGTCTCTCAGTCTCAGTCTCTCAGCCACACAGTCTCTCATTCTCTCAGTCATTCAGTCTCTCAGTCTCTCAGTCTCTCAGTCTCTCAGTCACTCAGTCTCTCAGTCACTCAGTCACTCAGTCTCTCAGTCTCTCAGTCACTCAGTCTCTCAGTCTCAGTCCCTCAGTCTCAGTCTCTCAGTCACTCAGTCTCTCTGTCACTCAGTCACACAGTCTCTCAGTCACTCAGTCTCAGTCTCTCAGTCTCAGTCACTCGGTCTCTCAGTCACTCAGTCTCTCAGTCTCTCAGTCTCTCAGTTTCTCAGTCTCAGTCCCTCAGTCTCTCAGTCACTCAGTCTCTCAGTCTCTCAGTCTCTCAGTCTCTCTGTCTCTCAGGCTCTCAGTCACTCAGTCTCTCAGTCACTCAGACCCTCAGTCTCACAGTCTCTCCGTCTGTCAGTCACTCATTCTCAGTCACTCAGTCTCTCAGTCACACAGTCTCTCAGTCACTCAGTCACTCAGTCTCTCAGTCTCAGTCTCTCAGTCACTCAGTCTCAGTCACTCAGTCTCAGTCACTCAGTCA
Organism: Carcharodon carcharias; assembly: GCF_017639515.1. Lineage (NCBI taxonomy): Eukaryota > Metazoa > Chordata > Chondrichthyes > Lamniformes > Lamnidae > Carcharodon > Carcharodon carcharias. The sequence goes on along the minus strand of NW_024470656.1, from coordinate 492,812 downwards.
CTCAGTCACAGTCACTCAGTCTCAGTCACTCAGTCTCTCAGTCTCAGTCTCTCATTCACTCAGTCTCTCAGTCTCTCAGTCTCCCCGTCTCTCATTCTCTCAGTCTCAGTCTCTCAGTCACTCAGTCTCTCAGTCACTCAGTCTCTCAGTCTCTAAGTCTATCATGCACTCAGTCTCTCAGTCTCTCGGTCTCACAATCTCTCTGTCTCTCAGTCTCTCAATCGCTCAGTCTCTCAGTCACTCAGTCTCTCAAACTCAGTCACTCAGTCTCTCAGTCTCTCAGTCTCTCAGTCTCACAGTCTCTCAGTCACTCAGTTTCTCAGTCACTCAGTCTCTCAGTCTCTCAGTCTCTCAGTCACTCAGTCTCTCAGTTACTCAGACTCTCAGTCTCTCAGTCTCTCAGTCACTCAGTCTGTCAGTCACTCAGTCTGTCAGTCTCTCAGTTTCTCAGTCACTCAGTCTCTCAGTCACTCAGTCTCAGTCTCTCAGTCTCAGTCTCTCTCTCACTCAGTCTCTCAGTCTCTCAGTCTCTCAGTCACTCAGTCTCTCAGTCTCAGTCACTCAGTCTCTCCGTCTCAGTCTCACAGTCTCTCAGTCTCTCATTCTCTCAGTCACTCATTCACTCAGTCACTCATTCTCTCAGTCACTCAATCTCTCAGTCTCTCAGTCTCTCATTCACTCAGTCTCTCTGTCTCAGTCTCTCAGTATCAGTCTCTCAGCAACTCAGTCTCTCATTCTCTCAGTCATTCAGTCTCTCAGTCTCTCAGTCTCTCAGTCACTCAGTCTCTCAGTCTCTCAGTCAGTCAGTCACTCAGTCTCTGAGTCTCTCAGTCCCTCAGTCTATCTGTCTCTCAGTCACACAGTCTCTCATTCTCACAGTCATTCAGTCTCTCAGTCTCAGTCACTCGGTCTCTCAGTCACTCAGTCTCTCAGTCTCTAAGTCTCTCAGTCTCTCAGTCTCTCAGTCCCTCAGTCTCTCAGTCTCCCAGTCTCTCAGTCTCTCAGTCTCTCTGTCTCTCAGTCTGTCAGTCGCTCAGTCTCTCAGTCATTCACTCTCTCAAACTCAGTCACTGAGTCTCTCAGTCTCTCAGTCTCACAGTCTCTCAGTCACTCAGTCACTCAGTCTCTCAGTCACTCAGTCTCCCAGTCTCTCAGTCACTCAGTCTCTCAGTCACTCAGACTCTCAGTCTCACAGTCTCTCCGTCTGTCAGTCACTCATTCTCAGTCACACAGTCTCTCAGTCACACAGTCTCTCAGTCACTCAGTCACTCAGTCTCTCAGTCTCAGTCTCTCAGTCACTCAGTCTCAGTCGCTCAGTCTCTCATTCACTCAGTCTCTCAAACTCAGTCACTCAGTCTCTCAGTTTCTCAGTCTCTCAGTCTCACAGTCTCTCAGTCACTCAGTTTCTCAGTCATTCAGTCTCTCAGTCTCTCAGTCTCTCAGTCACTCATTCTCTCAGTTACTCAGACTCTCAGACTCTCAGTCTCTCAGTCACTCAGTCTGTCAGTCACTCAGTCTGTCAGACTCTCAGTTTCTCAGTCACTCAGTCCCTCAGTCACTCAGTCTCAGTCTCTCAGTCTCAGTCTCTCTCTCACTCAGTCTCTCAGTCTCTCAGTCTCTCAGTCTCTCAGTCACTCAGTCTCTCAGTCTCAGTCACTCAGTCTCTCCGTCTCAGTCTCACAGTCTCTCAGTCTCTCATTCTCTCAGTCACTCAGTCACTCAGTCACTCATTCTCTCAGTCACTCAATCTCTCAGTCTCTCAGTCTCTCAGTCACTCAGTCTCTCTGTCTCAGTCTCTCAGTCTCAGTCTCTCAGCCACTCAGTCTCTCATTCTCTCAGTCATTCAGTCTCTCAGTCTCTCAGTCTCTCAGTCACTCAGTCTCTCAGTCTCTCAGTCAGTCAGTCACTCAGTCTCTGAGTCTCTCAGTCACTCAGTCTATCTGTCTCTCAGTCACACAGTCTCTCATTCTCTCAGTCACTCAGTCTCTCAGTCTCTAAGTCTCTCAGTCTCTCAGTCTCTCAGTCCCTCAGTCTCTCAGTCTCTCAGTCTCTCTGTCTCTCAGTCTCTCAGTCGCTCAGTCTCTCAGTCATTCACTCTCTCAAACTCAGTCACTGAGTCTCTCAGTCTCTCAGTCTCACAGTCTCTCAGTCACTCAGTCACTCAGTCTCTCAGTCACTCAGTCTCTCAGTCTCTCAGTCACTCAGTCTCTCAGTCACTCAGACTCTCAGTCTCACAGTCTCTCCGTCTGTCAGTCACTCATTCTCAGTCACACAGTCTCTCAGTCACACAGTCTCTCAGTCACTCAGTCACTCAGTCTCTCAGTCTCAGTCTCTCAGTCACTCAGTCTCAGTCACTCTGTCTCAAAAACTCAGTCTCTCAGTCTCAGTCACTCAGTCTCAGTCACTCAGTCTCTCAGTCTCAGTCTCTCATTCACACAGTCTCTCAGTCTCTCAGTCTCCCAGTCTCTCATTCTCTCAGTCTGAGTCTCTCAGTCACTCAGTCTCTCAGTCACTCAGTCTCTCAGTCTCTCAAACTCAGTCACTCAGTCTCTCAGTCTCTCAGTCTCTCAGTCTCACAGTCTTTCAGTCACTCAGTCTCTCAGTCACTCAGTCTCTCAGTTACTCAGACTCTCAGTCTCTAAGTCTCTCAGGCACTCAGTCTGTCAGTCACTCACTCTGTCAGTCTCTCAGTTTCTCAGTCACTCAGTCTCTCAGTCACTCAGTCTCAGTCTCTCAGTCTCAGTCTCTCTCTCACTCAGTCACTCAGTCTCTCAGTCTCTCAGTCTCTCATTCTCTCAGTCACTCAGTCACTCAGTCACTCAGTCTCTGTCACTCAGTCTCTCAGTCTCAGTCTCTGAGTCTCACTCTCTCAGTCTCTCAGTCTCACAGTCTCTCAGTCACTCAGTCTCTCAGTCACTCAGTCTCTCAGTCTCTCAGTCACTCAGTCTCTCAGTCACTCAGACTCTCGGTCACTCAGTCACTCAGTCTCTCAGTCACTCAATCTCTCAGTCTCTCAGTCACTCAAGCTCTCTGTCACTCAGTCTCTCAGTCTCTCATTCTCTCAGTCACTCGGTAACTCAGTCTCTCAGTCTCTCAGTCACTCAGTCTCTCAGTCACTCAGTCACTCATTCAGTCACTCAGTGTCTCAGTCAATCAGTCTCTCAGTCTCAGTCTCTCAGTCACTCAGTCTCTCAGTCTCAGTCTCTCAGTCACTCAGTCTCTCAGTCTCTCAGTCTCAGTCTCAGTCTCTCAGTCACTCAGTCTCTCAGTCTCTCAGTCTCTCAGTCACTCAGTCTCTCAGTCACTCAGTCTCTCAGTCTCAGTCACTCAGTCTCTCAGTCTCTCAGTCTCTCAGTCTCTCAGTCTCTCAGTCTCTCAGTCTCTCAGTCACTCAGTCTCTCAGTCTCTCAGTCTCTCAGTCTCTCAGTCTCTCAGTCTCTCAGTCTCTCAGTCTCTCAGTCTCTCAGTCACTCAGTCTCTCAGTCTCTCAGTCTCTCAGTCTCTCAGTCTCTCAGTCACTCAGTCTCTCAGTCACTCAGTCTCAGTCTCTCAGTCTCTCAGTCTCTCAGTCTCTCACTCAGTCTCTCAGTCTCTCAGTCTCTCAGTCTCTCAGTCTCTCAGTCTCTCAGTCACTCAGTCTCTCAGTCTCAGTCTCTCAGTCTCTCAGTCTCAGTCTCTCAGTCACTCAGTCTCTCAGTCTCTCAGTCACTCAGTCTCTCAGTCTCTCCGTCTCTCAGTCACTCAGTCTCTCAGTCAATCAGACTCTCAGTCTCACAGTCTCTCCGTATGTCAGTCACTCATTCTCAGTCACTCAGTCTCTCAGTCACACAGTCTCTCAGTCACTCAGTCACTCAGTCTCTCAGTCACTCAGTCTCAGTAACTCAGTCTCAGTCACTCAGTCTCTCAGTCTCAGTTACTCAGTCTCAGTCACTCAGTCTCTCAGTCTCAGTCTCTCATTCACTCAGTCTCTCAGTCTCTCAGTCTCCCAGTCTCTCATTCTCTCAGTCTCAGTCTCTCAGTCACTCAATCTCTCAGTCTCTCAGTCTCTAAGTCTCTCAGTCACTCAGTCTCTCAGTCTCTCGGTCTCTCAGTCTCTCTGTCTCTCAGTCTCTCAGTCGCTCAGTCTCTCAGTCACTCAGTCTCTCAAACTCAGTCACTCAGTCTCTCAGTCTCTCAATCTCTCAGTCTCACAGTCTCTCAGTCACTCAGTCTCTCAGTCACATAGTCTCTCAGTCTCTCAGTCTCTCAGTCACTCAGTCTCCCAGTTACTCAGACTCTCAGTCTCTCAGTCTCTCAGTCACTCACTCTCTCAGTCACTCAGTCTCTCAGTCTCTCAGTTTCTCTGTCACTCAGTCTCTCAGTCACTCAGTCTCAGTCTCTCAGTCTCAGTCTCTCACTCACTCAGTCTCTCAGTCTCTCAGTCTCTCAGTCTCTCAGTCTGTCAGTCTCTCAGTCACTCAGTCTCTCAGTCTCAGTCTCTCAGTCTCAGTCACTCAGTCTCTCCGTCTCTCATTCTCTCAGTCACTCAGTCACTCAGTCGCTCAGTCTCTCAGTCACTCAGTCTCTCAGTCTCAGTCTCTGAGTCTCAGTCTCTCAGTCTCTCAGTCTCTCAGTCTCACAGTCTCTCAGTCACTCAGTCTCTCAGTCAATCAGTCTCTCAGTCTCTCAGTCACTCAGTCTCTCAGTCTCAGTCTCTCAGTCTCAGTCTCTCACTCTCTCAGTCTCTCAGTCACTCAGTCTCTCATTCACTCAGTCTCTCAGTCTCTCAGTCACTCAGTCTCTCAGTCTCAGTCTCTCAGTCACTCAGTCACTCAGTCACTCAGTCTCTCATTCTCTTAGTCTCTCAGTCAATCAGTCTCAGTCACTCAGTCTCTCAGTCACTCAGTCTCTCAGTCACTCAGTCACTCAGTCACTCAGTCTCTCAGTCTCTCAGTCTCTCAGTCACTCAGTCTCTCAGTCTCAGTCTCTCAGTCTCTCAGTCTCTCAGTCTCAGTCTCTCAGTCACTCAGTCTCTCAGTCTCTCTCAGTCCCTCAGTCTCTCAGTCACTCAGTCTCTCAGTCTCTCAGTCTCAGTCTCTCAGTCACTCAGTTTCTCAGTCACTCAGTCACTCAGTCTCTCAGTCACACAGTCTCTCAGTCACTCAGTCATTCAGTCTCTCAGTCCCTCAGTCTCTCAGTCTCTCATTCAATCAGTCACTTATTCTCTCAGTCTCTCAGTCTCTCAGTCACTCAGTCTCTCAGTCACTCAGTCTCTCAGTCACTCAGTCATTCAGTCTCTCAGTCTCTCAGTCTCTCAGTCACTCACTCTTTCAGTCTCTCAGTCTCTCAGTCACTCAGTCACTCAGTCACTCAGTCACTCAGTCATTCAATCTCTCAGTCTCAGTCTCTCAGTCACTCAGTCTCTCAGTCTCTCAGTCTCTCAGTCACTCAGTCTCACTCTCTCAGTCTCTCAGTCTCTCAGTCACTCAGTCTCTCTGTCTCTCAGTCTAGGTCTCTCAGTCTCTCAGTCTCTCAGTCTCTCAGTCACTCAGTCTCTCAGCCACTCAGTCTCTCAGTCTCTCAGTCTCAGTCTCAGTCTCTCAGTCACTCAGTCTCTCATTCTCTCAGTCACTCAGTCACTCAGTCACTCAGTCTCTCAGTCTCAGTCTCTCAGTCACTCAGTCTCTCAATCTCTCAGTCTCTCAGCCTCTCAGTCACTCAGTCTCTCAGTCTCTCAGTCTCAGTCTCTCAGTCTCTCAGTCACTCAGTCTCCCAGTCACTCAGTCTCTCAGTCACTCAGTCACTCAGTCACTCAGTCTCTCAGTCTCCGTCACTCAGTCACTCAATCTCTCAGTCTCTCAGTCTGTCAGTCACTCAGTCACTCAGTCTCTCAGTCTCAGTCTCTCAGTCACTCAGTCTCTCAGTCTCTCAGTCTGTCAGTCACTCAGTCTCAGTCTCTCAGTCTCTCAGTCACTCAGTCTCTCAGTTTCTCAGTCTCTCAGTCACTCAGTCACTCAGTCTCAGTCTCTCAGTCACTCAGTCTCTCATTCTCTCAGTCACTCCGTCACTCAGTCACTCAGTTACTCAGTCTCTCAGTCTCTCAGTCACTTAGTCACTCAGTCTCTCAGTCTCACTCTCTCAGTCTCTCAGTCTGTCAGTCTCTCAGTCTCTCAGTCTCTCAGTCACTCAGTCACTCACTCTCTCAGTCTCTCAGTCACTCAGTCACTCAGTCACTCAGTCTCTCAGTCTCAGTCTCTCAGTCACTCAGTCTCTCAGTCTCTCAGTCTGTCAGTCACTCAGTCTCAGTCTCTCAGTCTCTCAGTCTCTCAGTCACTCAGTCACTCAGTCTCTCAGTCTCTCAGTCACTCAGTCTCTCAGTCTCAGTCTCTCAGTCTCTCAGTCTCAGTCTCTCAGTCACTCAGTCTCTCAGTCTCTAAGTCACTCAGTCTCTCAGTCATTCAGTCTCTCAGTCACTCAATCTCTCAGTCTCTCAGTCACTCAGTCTCTCAGTCACTCAGTCACTCAGTCTCTCAGTCACTCAGTCTCTCAGTCTCAGTCTCTCAGTCACTCTGTCTCTCAGTCACTCACTCTCTCAGTCTCTCAGTCTCAGTCTCTCAGTCACTCAGTCTCTCAGTCTCTCAGTCTCAGTCTCTCAGTCACTCAGTCTCTCAGTCTCTCAGTCTCTCAGTCTGTCAGTCACTCAGTCACTCAGTCACTCAGTCTCTCAGTCACGCAGACTCTCAGTCACTCAGACTCTTGGTCACTCAATCTCAGCCTCTCAGTCTCTCAGTGACTCAGTCACTCACTCTCTCAGTCTCTCAGTCTCTCAGTCTCTCAGTCACTCAGTCACTCACTCTCTCAGTCTCTCAGTCTCTCAGTCACTCAATCTCTCAGTCTCTCAGTCACTCAGTCACTCAGTCTCTCAGTCACTCAGTCACTCAGTCTCTCAGTCCCTCAGTCACTCAGTCTCTCAGTCTCTCAGTCACTCAGTCTCTCAGTATCGCAGTCTAGGTCTCTCAGTCTCTCAGTCTCAGTCTCTCAATAACTCAGTCTCTCAGTCTCTCAGTCACTCAGTCACCCAGTCACTCAGTCACTCAGTCACTCAGTCTCTCAGTCTCAGTCTCTCAGTCACTCAGTCTCTCAGTCTCTCAGTCTGTCAGTCACTCAGTCTCAGTCTCTCAGTCTCTCAGTCACTCAGTCTCTCAGTTTCTCAGTCTCTCAGTCACTCAGTCACTCAGTCTCAGTCTCTCAGTCACTCAGTCTCTCATTCTCTCAGTCACTCAGTCACTCAGTCACTCAGTTACTCAGTCTCTCAGTCTCTCAGTCACTTAGTCACTCAGTCTCTCAGTCTCACTCTCTCAGTCTCTCAGTCTGTCAGTCTCTCAGTCTCTCAGTCTCTCAGTCACTCAGTCACTCACTCTCTCAGTCTCTCAGTCACTCAGTCACTCAGTCACTCAGTCTCTCAGTCTCAGTCTCTCAGTCACTCAGTCTCTCAGTCTCTCAGTCTGTCAGTCACTCAGTCTCAGTCTCTCAGTCTCTCAGTCACTCAGTCACTCAGTCTCTCAGTCTCTCAGTCACTCAGTCTCTCAGTCTCAGTCTCTCAGTCTCTCAGTCTCAGTCTCTCAGTCATTCAGTCTCTCAGTCACTCAATCTCTCAGTCTCTCAGTCACTCAGTCTCTCAGTCACTCAGTCACTCAGTCTCTCAGTCACTCAGTCTCTCAGTCTCAGTCTCTCAGTCACTCTGTCTCTCAGTCACTCACTCTCTCAGTCTCTCAGTCTCAGTCTCTCAGTCACTCAGTCTCTCAGTCTCTCAGTCTCAGTCTCTCAGTCACTCAGTCTCTCAGTCTCTCAGTCTCTCAGTCTGTCAGTCACTCAGTCACTCAGTCACTCAGTCTCTCAGTCACGCAGACTCTCAGTCACTCAGACTCTTGGTCACTCAATCTCAGCCTCTCAGTCTCTCAGTGACTCAGTCACTCTCTCTCTCAGTCTCTCAGTCTCTCAGTCTCTCAGTCACTCAGTCACTCACTCTCTCAGTCTCTCAGTCTCTCAGTCACTCAATCTCTCAGTCTCTCAGTCACTCAGTCACTCAGTCTCTCAGTCACTCAGTCACTCAGTCTCTCAGTCCCTCAGTCACTCAGTCTCTCAGTCTCTCAGTCACTCAGTCTCTCAATCACTCAGTCACTCAGTCACTCAGTCTCTCAGTCTCATTCTCTCAGTCACTCAGGCTCTCAGTCTCTCAGTCTCTCAGTCTGTCAGTCACTCAGTCACTCAGTCACTCAGTCTCTCAGTCTCAGTCTCTCAGTCACTCAGTCTCTCAGTCTCTCAGTCTGTCAGTCACTCAGTCTCAGTCTCTCAGTCTCTCAGTCTCAGTCTCTCAGTCACTCAGTCACTCAGTCACTCAGTCACTCAGTCTCTCAGTCTCTCAGTCACTCATTCTCTCAGTCTCAGTCTCTCAGTCTCTCAGTCTCAGTCTCTCAGTCACTCAGTCTCTCAGTCTCTAAGTCACTCAGTCTCTCTGTCACTCAGTCTCTCAGTCACTCAATCTCTCAGTCTCTCAGTCACTCAGTCTCTCAGTCACTCAGTCACTCAGTCACTCAGTTTCTCAGTCACTCAGTCTCTCAGTCTCTCAGTCTCAGTCTCTCAGTCACTCAGTCTCTCAGTCACTCAGTCACTCAGTCTCTCAGTCTCTCAGTCTCTCAGTCTCTCAGTCTCTCAGTCTCTCAGTCACTCAGACTCTCAGTCACTCAGAATCTTGGTCACTCAATCTCAGCCTCTCAGTCTCTCAGTGACTCAGTCACTCAGACATCTGGCCACTCAGTCTCTTCATCACTCAGTCACAAACTCACCGTGTCACACTGTCTCTCAGTCAATCAGCCTCCCAGTCACTCTGGTTTTCAGTCTCTCAGTCTCTCCGTCACTCAGTCCCTCAGTCACTCAGTCTCTCAGTCACTCAGTCCCTCAGTCACTCAGTCTCTCAGTCTCTCGGTCCCTCAGTCACTCAGTCTCTCAGTCTCTCAGTCTCTCAGTCTGTCAGTCACTCAGTCACTCAGTCACTCAGTCTCTCAGTCTCAGTCTCTCAGTCACTCAGTCTCTCAGTCTCTCAGTCTGTCAGTCACTCAGTCTCAGTCTCTCAGTCTCTCAGTCTCAGTCTCTCAGTCACTCAGTCACTCAGTCACTCAGTCACTCAGTCTCTCAGTCTCTCAGTCTGTCAGTCACTCAGTCACTCAGTCACTCAGTCTCTCAGTCTCTCAGTCGCAGTCTCTCAGTCACTCAGTCTCTCAGTCACTCAGTCACTCAGTCTCTCAGTCTCAGTCTCTCAGTCACTCAGTCTCTCAGTCACTCAGTCACTCAGTCTCTCAGTCTCTCAGTCTCTCAGTCTCTCAGTCTCTCAGTCTCTCAGTCACTCAGACTCTCAGTCACTCAGAATCTTGGTCACTCAATCTCAGCCTCTCAGTCTCTCAGTGACTCAGTCACTCAGACATCTGGCCACTCAGTCTCTTCATCACTCAGTCACAAACTCACCGTGTCACACTGTCTCTCAGTCAATCAGCCTCCCAGTCACTCTGGTTTTCAGTCTCTCAGTCTCTCCGTCACTCAGTCCCTCAGTCACTCAGTCTCTCAGTCACTCAGTCCCTCAGTCACTCAGTCTCTCAGTCTCTCGGTCCCTCAGTCACTCAGTCTCTCAGTCTCTCAGTCTCTCAGTCTGTCAGTCACTCAGTCACTCAGTCACTCAGTCTCTCAGTCTCAGTCTCTCAGTCACTCAGTCTCTCAGTCTCTCAGTCTGTCAGTCACTCAGTCTCAGTCTCTCAGTCTCTCAGTCTCAGTCTCTCAGTCACTCAGTCACTCAGTCACTCAGTCACTCAGTCTCTCAGTCTCTCAGTCACTCATTCTCTCAGTCTCAGTCTCTCAGTCTCTCAGTCTCAGTCTCTCAGTCACTCAGTCTCTCAGTCTCTAAGTCACTCAGTCTCTCTGTCACTCAGTCTCTCAGTCACTCAATCTCTCAGTCTCTCAGTCACTCAGTCTCTCAGTCACTCAGTCACTCAGTCACTCAGTTTCTCAGTCACTCAGTCTCTCAGTCTCTCAGTCTCAGTCTCTCAGTCACTCAGTCTCTCAGTCACTCAGTCTCTCAGTCTCTCAGTCTCTCAGTCTCTCAGTCTCTCAGTCTCTCAGTCACTCAGACTCTCAGTCACTCAGAATCTTGGTCACTCAATCTCAGCCTCTCAGTCTCTCAGTGACTCAGTCACTCAGACATCTGGCCACTCAGTCTCTTCATCACTCAGTCACAAACTCACCGTGTCACACTGTCTCTCAGTCAATCAGCCTCCCAGTCACTCTGGTTTTCAGTCTCTCAGTCTCTCCGTCACTCAGTCCCTCAGTCACTCAGTCTCTCAGTCACTCAGTCCCTCAGTCACTCAGTCTCTCAGTCTCTCGGTCCCTCAGTCACTCAGTCTCTCAGTCACTCGGTCCCTCAGTCTCTCAATCACACTTTCACACAATCTCTCACTGCAGTGTCAGGGGGTCATTACAGAGGGAGTGCTAGACAGTCTGAGTGTCAGTGTGAAGGGTGTGCTGCACTGTTGGAGGGTCAGTGCAGAGGGAGAGCTGCACTGCCGGAGTCTCAGTACAGAGGGAGCACTCCAATATCAGAGGGTACATGCTGATGGGGTGCAGCACTCTCCGAGGGACAATACTGAGGGAGAATTGCACTGTCGGAGGTGCAGGACTGAGGGAATGCTGAACTGTCAGAGGGACAGTACTGAGGGAACCAGCAATGTCACAGGTGCAGTTCTAGGGGAGCACAGCACTCTCAGAGGGACTGTACTGAGTGACTCCAGGACTATCAAATCTACAGTACAGAGGGAGTCCTGCACTGTCAGAGGGGCAGTATTAATGGAGCGCTGCAGTGCTGGCAGGTCAGTGTTGAGGAAGTGCTTCACTGTCAGAATGTCAGTACTGAGAGAGTGCTGCACTATAGGAGGGTCAGTAATGAGGGAGTGCTGCACTGTAGGAGGGTCAGTAATGAGGGAGTGCTGCACTGTAGGAGGGTCAGTACTGAGGGAGTGCTGCACTGTAGGAGGGTCAGTAATGAGGGAGTGCTGCATTGTCAGGTAGAAAGTACTCAAGGAAAACAGGACTCTCAAATGTACAGTATTGAGAGAACACAGCACTGTCAGATGTACAGTACTGAGGGAACACAGCACTGTCAGAGGGCCGCTACTGAGGGGACACTGAATTGACAGAGCGGCAATGCAAAGGAATCTAGAACTGTTAGAGGGGCAGAACTGAGGGAATCCACTGCCCACTTAGGAAAAGCGGTGATGGACCCTACACACTCGAGGGGGCAGTATGAAGAGCACTGCAGTGTGAGGGGCAGTATTGTGTGGTCACAACACTGTCAGAAAGACAACCCAGCACTGTCAGAGGGAGAGTGCTCATGGAGCTCTGTGCTGACAGAGGGGCAGCCCTGAAGGAGTGCTCCACTGTCGATGGGTCAGTAGTGAGATAGTGCTGCGTTGTCAGAGGGTCAGTACTGAAGGAATGCTGAACTGTCAGAGGGGAAGTACTGAGGGAGCACAGAACTGTCAGATGGACCGTACTGAGTGACTACAGGACTGTCATTGGTACAGTACTGAGGGAGCCAAACATAACCAGGGGGTCAATATTAAGGGAGCGCTGAAGTGTCAGAAGGCCAGTGTCGAGGAAGGGCTGCCCTGCCGGAGGGCCAGTACTGAGGGAGTGCTGCACTGTCAGAGGGTCAGTACTCAGGGAGTGTTCCACTGTCCGAGGGTCAGTACTGAGAGAATGCTGCACTGTCGGAGGGTCAGTACTGTGGGAGTGTGGCACTGTCAGATGGACATTACTGAGAGAGTGCCGCACTCTCAGATGGGCAGTGCTGAGTGAACACTGCACTGTCAGATCGACAGTAGTGAGGGAACACAGCAGTGTCAGATGGACAGTAGTGAGTGAACACAGCACTGTCAGATATACAGTGCTGAGTGAACAAAGCACTGTCAGACGGACAGTAGTGGGTGAACACAGGACTGTCAGATGGACAGTGATTAGGGAACACAGCACTGTCAGTTGTACAGTACTGAGTGAACACAGCACTGTCAGATGTACAGTACTGAGGGAACAAAGCACTGTCAGATGTACAGTACTGAGTAAACACTGCACTGTCACATGGACAGTACAGAGGGAACACAGCACTGTCAGGTGTACAGTACTGAGGGAACACAGCACTGTCAGATGGACAGTACAGAGTGAACACAGCACTGTCAGATGTACAGTACTGAGGGAACACTGAACCATCAGATGGACAGTACTGAGTGAACACAGCACTGTCAGATGTACAGTACCGAGTGAACACAGCACTGTCAGATGTACAGTACAGAAGGAACACAGCACTGTCAGATGTACAGTACTGAGTGAACACAGCATTGTCAGATGTACAGTACAGAGGGAACACTGAACAATCAGATGGACAGTAGTAAGTGAACACAGCACTGTCAGATGGACAGTACCGAGGGAACACAGCACTGTCAGATGTACAGTACTGAGGGAACACAGCACTGTCAGATGTACAGTACTGAGGGAACACAGCAGTTTCAGATGTACAGTACTGAGGGAACACAGCACTGGCAGATGTACAGTACTGAGGGAACACAGCAGTTTCAGATGTACAGTAATGAGGGAACACAGCACTGGCAGATGTACAGTACTGAGGGAACACAGCAGTTTCAGATGTACAGTACTGAGGGAACACAGCACTGTCAGATGTACAGTACTGAGGGAACACAGCACTGTCAGATGTATAGTACTGAGGGAACACAGCACTGTCAGATGGACAGTACTGAGGGAACACAACACTGTCAGATGTACAGTACTGAGGGAACACAACAGTTTCAGATTTACATTACTGAGGGAACATGACAGTTTCAGATGTACAGTACTGAGGGAACACAGCACTGTCAGATGTACAGTACTGAGGGAACACGGCACTGTCTGATGTACAGTACTGAGGGAACACAGCACTGTCAGATGTACAGTACTGAGGGAACACAGCACTGTCAGATGTACAGTACTGAGGGAACACAGCACTGTCAGATGTACAGTACTGAGGGAACACAGCACTGTCAGATGTACAGTACTGAGGGAACACAGCACTGTCAGATGTCAGGTAGTGAGGAAACACTGAATTGTCAGAGCAGCAATGCCAAGGAATCCAGAACGTCCAGAGGGGGAAAACTGAGGATTCCCACTGCCCATTTAGGAGAAGTTGTGAGGAAAACTGCACTCTCGAAGGGGCAGCACTGAGGGAGCTCTACACTGTAAGAGGGGGAGTACTGTGAGGACACAGCACTGTCAGACAGGCATAGCTCAGGCAACCCAGCACAGTCAGATGGAGAGTACTCATGGAGCCGTGTGCTGAAACAGGGCCAGTACTGTGGATGTGTTGTACTGACAGAGGGGCAGCACTGAAGAAGTGCTGCACTTTTGGTGGGTCAGTACTGAGGAAGTGCTGCACTTTCGGTGGGTCAGTACTGAGGGAGTGCTGTACTGACAGAGGGGCAGCACTGAAGAAGTGCTGCACCATCAGAGGGTCAGTACTGGGGGAGTGCTGCACTGTCAGAGGGACAGCACTGAGGGAGTGCTGCATTCTCAGTGGGTCAGTACTGAGGGAGTGCCACACTGTCAGAGGGTCAGTACTGAGGGAGTGCTGCACTGTCAGTGGGTCAGTACTGAGGGAGTGCTGCACTGTGGAAAGGTCAGTAATGAGGGATTGCTGCACCGTCAGAGGGGCAGTACTAAGAAGATGCTGCATAGTCGGAGTTGTTGGATGAGGGAAAATGCACAGGTGGGTGTAATGATAGAGTTTCTATGTGTAAGAGCAGTGCAGAGGGAGAGCAACACTGTTGGAGGTGCAGCACTGCGGAACCGCAGCACTGGCTGATGTGCTGCTTTTTGGGTGAGATGTTATATTTACGCCCCGTCTGCCCTCTCGGGTGTAACATAAAAGACCCCATGTCAATATTTTAAAGAAGAACATGATCGATCTCCCTGGAGTCCTGGGGCCAATATTTCTCTCCAGTCAACATCACAGAATCAGATTTATGTATTTAATACGGAGAAAGATAGCTTCCCGATTGGTAATGGGATGAAAGGTTACGGGGAGAATGGGGAGGAGAAACTTATCAGACATGATTGAATGGCGGAGCAGACTCGATGGGCCGAATGGCCTAACTTCTGCTCCTATGTCTTATGGTCTTATGGTCTCTCTCTTCATGATCGCATTACTGCAGGTGGGAGATTGCTGCACCCAGTTGCGCTGCATGTTTTGGTGCTTCCCAACAATCCTAAAACTTGCAGAGATCGTCCTGGACTGGAAAGGGCTCTGGGACGCCCAATAGTCCTGACTGGTGCGATACAAATTAAATTAATGATTTCTGCCATGCTCGATTGAGAAAGGAAGATAAATGGGGATTAAAACCGGTCCTGATTCAGCCCGGTGATACCCAGCAGAAGCAGTGAACAAAAATGTGTTTGTTATGACAGTTTGTGTTCTTATGGTTGTGCAGAACATGATGACTGGAACAAAAACAGAATTAGCTGGAAAAACTCAGCAGGTCTGGCAGCATCGGCGGAGAAGAAAAGAGTTGACGTTTCGAGTCCTCATGACCCTTCGACAGAACATGATGACTGGAATACTTTGTTCATCGTTCTCGAGAACTTCCCGTCAACATCCGATTGCTTAAATCAACATACCTGGGCCTTGGCATTTGGGTTATGATGACCTGGGCTGGTCATACCAGAGATTCCAAAGGAGCCAGTCACCAGCTCATATCTCGCGGAGGATTCAAGTGAAAAAGAGGGTCATGGTGACCGACCATCAGCGTTAGATTGGCCGAGTGGACGCGCAGCCCGAACCATAACAAGCCGGGTCTGGGCTCGGCTGCATGTTCCAGCTGAACAGACCCAGTGTTTTTCCTCGTTTCCATTAATGTGAAACTAGGGATTCTTTTCCACACCTTGTCCCATAAAACCCTGAACCTTTCAATGTGTCACCTGGCGATGGAATTTAATTCCCTCTTTAGCCTCAGCCCCTGAACGCCGCTGTTTGAATTATATTCAGCGCAGCGTGTGGCCCTGTGTGTTATATTCCGCCCGCTGCTCTCATTCGGGTCTCTCGGTGGTTCACGTAATATTCGTGATATTGAACATGGATTAACTGAAACCAATGCGGGGAATATGCTGAGTTTATTCCGAGTATAAGATGGCATCAAACACAATCACAATCATGCGACAACGAGCAGCACAAGACACCAGTTCAGAGGGTCACAGGGCAGCTGGTGAAACCTGCTCTCCTCTTCATCCTTCACCTCTTCTTGGTGCCTTACCTGTTCTCGGCTTTTACCCCAAGCCCAGAGTGTGACACCATCGACTCTCCACTGCTCTGCGGCCGGAAAAGTAACTCATTCGTTCCCCTTCCTCAGGAGTTGGGTGGATTGGATCATTGACGAGACCTCATTACACTAGAGAGATTTACTTCATTAAAAATGTTCAATAATATTCAGTCTCGATTTCTTTGTCTAAATCATGTGGTGATCGCCCGGACTGATGTTTTCAACCTCCCACCAGCCGCTAGAGCCTTTGCATGTCCACTCTGTTATCGATTAATCAGCCCTTTGTGTCACACTTTCTGATTTCACCCCCCGATTCTACCCTCCGGTTATTTTTATAATGCCCTTCATCAGGTCTCAGGCCTTCAGCTAAGTTTCAGGGCAGTATTGATGGGATTGACCTGTTGTCATTTATCTTTCTTCAGAGCTGTTTACACGGCCTGTGCTCCGCTCTGAGTGGCCAAGTTACCTTTTGCACAATTGTATCATGGAGTAAATCACTAAAGTGACTTATTTCTCAGTTTCACACGCCAGTTACTGTTCATATTTCAGCAGCATCTTTATCAAGCGATGTTAACTGAAATCGCTAAGGTAGTTCTGAGTTCTGGTCATACGCTTTAAGTGTCTATCGTATTGCAGAGGCCTTAACTGACCAGGGAGACCTTTCGGGCAGTGACAGCTGCTATCACAGGAGAAGAATTACTTCACTTCTGTTTCTAGAGAACCAAATTCTTTAGCAGCTTCCGGTCAAATGGAATTTGTGGTATCCCCTGTTCTTTCACTTTGTTTACGTGGACTCAGCAAAGCCTTTGACAAGAACCACATGGGAGACTGAGAAAGAGCCTCCGTCACTCAGTCCCTCAGTCACAATCTCTTGGTCACTCAGTCCCTCAGTCACAATCTCTCGGTCACTCAGTCCCTCAGTCACAGTCTCTGCGTTACTCAGTCCCTCAGTTACAATCTCTCGGTCACTCAGTCCCTCAGTCACAGTCTCTGCGTCACTCAGTCCCTCAGTCACAGTCTCTCGGTCACTCAGCCCCTCAGTCACAATCTGTCGGTCACTCAGTCACAATCACTCGGTCACTCAGTCCCTCAGTCACAGTCTCTCGGTCACTCAGTCCCTCAGTCACAATCTCTCGGTCACTCAGTCCCTCAGTCACAGTCTCTGCGTCACTCAGTCCCTCAGTCACAATCTCTCGGTCACTCAGCCCCTCAGTCACAGTCTCTGCATCACTCAGTCCCTCAGTCACAATCTCTCGGTCACTCAGTCCCTCAGTCAGAATCTCTCGGTCACTCAGTCCCTCAGTCACAGTCTCTCCGTCACTCAGTCCCTCAGTTACAATCTCTCAGTCACTCAGTCCCTCAGTCACAGTCTCTCGGTCACTCAGTCTCTCAGTCACAATCTCTCGGTCACTCAGTCCCTCAGTCACAATCTCTCGGTCACTCAGTCCCTCAGTCACAGTCTCTCCATCACTCAGTCCCTCAGTTACAATCTCTCGGTCACTCAGTCCCTCAGTCACAGTCTCTCGGTCACTCAGTCTCTCAGTCACAATCTCTCGGTCACTCAGTCCCTCAGTCACTATCTCTCGGTCACTCAGTCCCTCAGTCACAGTCTATCCGTCACTCAGTCCCTCAGTTACAATCTCTCGGTCACTCAGTCCCTCAGTCAGATCTCTCGGTCACTCAGTCCCTCAGTCAGAATTTCTCGGTCACTGAGTCCCTCAGTCAGAATCTCTCGGTCACTCAGTCCCTCAGTCACAGTCTCTCGGTCACTCAGTCCCTCAGTCACAGTCTCTCGGTCACTCAGTCCCTCAGTCAGAATCTCTCGGTCACTCAGTCCCTCAGTCACAGTCTCTCGGTCACTCAGTCCCTCAGTCACAGTCTCTCGGTCACTCAGTCCCTCTGTCACAATCTCTTGGTCACTCAGTCCCTCAGTCACAGTCTCTTGGTCACTCAGTCTGTGAGTCACGCAGTCTTAAGCCTAACCATAGCCCGAAACCTATGCTAAACCCTAAAACTAACACTAACGCTAAACCTAAACCGATCCCTCACCCTAAATCTAACCCGACTCCTAACCTGCAGGCTCAATGTTGAGGGAGTGCTGCAATTTCAGGGGGGGGGACCTCAAGTGTTGGATGGGGCACTGTTGAGGGAGTGCTAGACAGTCAGAGAATCAATGTGGAGTGTATGCTGCACAATTGGAGGGTCACTTCTCAGGGAGTGTCACAGTGTCGGAGGGTCAGTTCTGAGGGAATGCTCCAAGTCAGAGGGTTAGTACTGAGGGGGTGCAGCACTCTCAGTGGGACATTACTAAGGGAGTGCTGGACTGCTATGTGGCCAATACTGATGCAGCGGTGCAATTTGGAAGGAGAGTGCTGAGGGATTGCAGAACTATCGGAGGGTCAGTACTGCGGATGTGCTACACTGATGGAGCGTCAGTACTGAGGGAATGCTGACCTGACAGACAGGCTGTACTGAGGGACCTAGCGCTGTCACAGGGCCAGTACTGATGGAACCAGCAATGCCAGAGGGGCAGTTCGAAGGGAGCACAGCACTCTCAGAGGGACTGTACTGAGTGATTCCAGGACTTTCATTGGTATAGTACTGAGGGAGCCCAACACTATCAGAGGGTCAAAATGAAGGCAGCGCTGCAGTGTCTGAGGCTCACCGCTGAGGGAGTGCTTCACTGTCAGAGGGTCAGTACTGAGGGAGTGCTGCACTGTCAGAGGGTCAGTCCTGATGAAGAGCTGTACACTGAGAGGGTCAGTCCAGAGGGAGAGCTGCACTTTCGGAGGGTCAGTCCTGAGGCGGAGCTGTACTGTCAGAAGGTCAGTCCCGAGGGAGAGCTGCACTTTCGGAGGGTCAGTCCTGAGGCGGAGCTGTACTGTCGGAGGGTCAGTCCCGAGGGAGAGCTGCACTTTCGGAGGGTCAGTCCTGAGGGAGAGCTGTACTGTCGGAGGGTCTGTCCTAAGGAAGTTTTCCAATGTTCGAGGGTCAGTACTGAGGGAATGCTGAAATGTCAGAGGGTCAGTACTTAGGGAGTGCTGAAACTCTCAGATGGACAGTAGTGAGGTAACACAGGACATTCAGGTGGAATGTATCCAGGGAACACAGCACTCTCACATGGACTGTACTGAGGGAACACTGCACTGTCAGATGGACAGTAATGAGGGAACACTGAACTGTCAGATGTAGAGTAATGAGGGAACACAGCACTGTCAGATGTACAGTAATGAGGGAACACAACACTGTCAGATGGACAGTACTGAGGGATCACAGCACTGTCAGATGGACAGTACTGAGGGAACACTGAACTGTCAGATGGACAGCACTCAGGGAACACTGAACTGTCAGATGTGCAGTAATGAGGGAACAATGCACTGTCAGATGTACTGTACTGAGGGAACACAGCACGGTCAGATGTGCAGTAATGAGGGAACAATGCACTGTCAGATTTACTGTACTGAGTAACCACTGAACTGTCAGATGGACAGTAATGAGGGAACACTGATCTGTCAGATGTACAGTAATGAAGGAACAATGCACTGTCAGATTTACTATACTGAGTAAAAACTGCACTGTCAGATGGACAGTACTGAGGGAACACAGCACTGTCAGATGTAGAGTACTGAGGGTAACTGAACTGTCAGATGGACAGCATTGAAGGAACACAGCACTCTCAGATGGACAGTACTGAGCGAATACTGAACTGTCACATGGACAGTACTGAGGGAACACGGAACTGTCAGAAGTACAGCATTGAAGGAAAACTGAGCTGTAATATGTAAAGTACTGAGGGAACACAGCACTGTCAGATGTACAGAACTGAGGGAATACTGAAAGGTCAGGTGTACAGTACAGAGTATACACTGCACTGTCAGATCGGCAGAACTGAGGTAACACAGCACTGTCAGATGGAAAGTACTGAGAGAACACAACACTGTCAGATGTACAGTACTGAGGGAACACGGAAATGTCATTTGTACGAAACTGAGTAAAAAGTGCACTGTCAGATCTACAGTACTGAGGGAACGCAGCACTGTCAGATGGACAGTATTGAGTAAACACAGCACTGTCAGATGTACAGTACTGAGGGATCACAGCACTGTCAGATGTACTGTACAGAGGGAACACAACACTGTCAGATGCACAGAACTGAGGGAACACAGCACTGTCATATGTACAGTACTGAGTAAACACAGCACTGTCAGATGTACAGTACTGAAGGAACACAGCACTGTCAGATGTACAGTACTGAGTAAACACAGCACTGTCAGATGTACAATACTGAAGGAACACAGCACTGTCAGATGTACAGTACTGAGGGATCACAGCACTGTCAGATGTACTGTAAAGATGGAACACAACACTGTCAGATGCACAGTACTGAGGGAACACAGCACTGTCAGATGGACAGTACTGAGGGATCACAGCACTGTCAGATGGACAGTACTGAGGGAACACTGAACTGTCAGATGGACAACACTCAGGGAACACTGAACTGTCAGATGTGCCGTAATGAGGGAACAATGCACTGTCAGATGTACTGTACTGAGGGAACACAGCACGGTCAGATGTGCAGTAATGAGGGAACAATGCACTGTCAGATTTACTGTACTGAGTAACCACAGAACTGTCAGATGGACAGTAATGAGGGAACACTGATCTGTCAGATGTACAGTAATGAAGGAATAATGCACTGTCAGATTTACTATACTGAGTAAAAACTGCACTGTCAGATGGACAGTACTGAGGGATCACAGCACTGTCAGATGGACAGTACTGAGGGAACACTGAACTGTCAGATGGACAGCACTCAGGGAACACTGAACTGTCAGATGTGCAGTAATGAGGGAACAATGCACTGTCAGATGTACTGTACTGAGGGAACACAGCACGGTCAGATGTGCAGTAATGAGGGAACAATGCACTGTCAGATTTACTGTACTGAGTAACCACTGAACTGTCAGATGGACAGTAATGAGGGAACACTGATCTGTCAGATGTACAGTAATGAAGGAACAATGCAATGTCAGATTTACTATACTGAGTAAAAACTGCACTGTCAGATGGACAGTACTGAGGGAACACAGCACTGTCAGATGGACAGTATTGAGGGAACACAGCACTGTCAGATGGACAGTACTGTGGGAACACAGCACTGTCAGATGTACAGTACTGTGGGAACACAGCACTGTCAGATGTACAGTACTGTGGGAACACAGCACTGTCAGATGTACAGTACTGAGTAAACACTGTATAGTCAGATGGACAGTACTGAGGGTACACAGCAGTGTCAGATGGACAGTACTGAGGGAACACAGCACTGTCAGATGTACAGTACTGAGGGAACACAGCACTGTCAGATGTACAGTACTGTGGGAACACTGCACTGTCAGATGGACAGTACTGGGGGAACACAGCACTGTCAGACGCCGCTCCTGAGGAATCACTGAATTGACAGATCGGCAATGCCAAAGAATCCATAACTTCCATAGTAGCAGAACTGAGGGAACCCAGTGCCCACATAGGAAATATTGTGAGGGACCCTACACTCTCGAATGAGCAGTACAGCGTGAGTGTTTGTTATGACAGTTTGTGTACTTTTGGTTGGGCAGAACATGATGACTGGAATACTTCGTTCATCGTTCTCGAGAACATCCCATCAACACCCGATTGCTTAAATCAACAGACCTGGGCTTGGAATTTGGGTTATGGTGACCAGGACAGGTCATACCAGAGATTCCACAGGAGCCAGTCACCAGCTCACCTCTTATATCTCTTCATCAGCAACAACTATTTTCTCGATGAAGCTAAACTTGGGTCAGAATAGAAAACCGACAAAATATATTTGAACTGGCGGAGGATTCAAGTGAAAAAGAGGGTCATGGTGACCGACCATCAGCGTTAGATTGGCCGAGTGGACGCGCAGCCTGAACCATAACAAGCCGGGTCTGGGCTCGGCTGCATGTTCCAGCTGAACCGACCCAGTGTTTTTCCTCATTTCCATTAATGTGAAACTAGGGATTCTTTTCCACACCTTGTCCCATAAAACCCTGAACCTTTCAATGTGTCACCTGGCGATGGAATTTAATTCCCTCTTTAGTCTCAGCCCCTGAACGCCGCTGTTTGAATTATATTCAGCGCAGCGTGTGGCCCTGTGTGTTATATTCCGCCCGCTGCTCTCATTCAGGTCTCTCGGTGGTTCACGTAATATTCGTGATATTGAACATGGATTAACTGAAACCAATGCGGGGAATATGCTGAGTTTATTCCGAGTATAAGATGGCATCAAACACAATCACAATCATGCGACAACGAGCAGCACAAAACACCAGTTCAGAGGGTCACAGGGCAGCTGGTGAAACCTGCTCTCCTCTTCATCCTTCACCTCTTCTTGGTGCCTTACCTGTTCTCGGCTTTTACCCCAATCCCAGAGTGTGACACCATCGACTCTCCACTGCTCTGAGACCGGAAAAGTAACTCATTCGTTCCCCTTCCTCAGGAGTTGGGTGGATTGGATCATTGAAGAGACCTCATTACACTAGAGAGTTTTACTTCATTAAAAACATTCAATAATATTCAGTCTCGATTTCTTTGTCTGAATCATGTGGTGATCGCCCGGACTGATGTATTCAACCTCCCACCAGCCTCTAGAGCCTTTGCATGTCCACTCTGTTATCGATTAATCAGCCCTTTGTGTCACACTTTCTGATTTCACCCCCCGATTCTACCCTCCGGTTATTTTTATAATGCCCTTCATCAGGTCTCAGGCCTTCAGCTAAGTTTCAGGGCAGTATTGATGGGATTGACCTGTTGTCATTTATCTTTCTTCAGAGCTGTTTACACGGCCTGTGCTCTGCTCTGAGTGGCCAAGTTACCTTTTGCACAATTGTATCATGGAGTAAATCACTAAAGTGACTTATTTCTCAGTTTCACACGCCAGTTACTGTTCATATTTCAGCAGCATCTTTCTTAAGCGAGGTTAACTGAACTCGCTAAGGTAGTTCTGAGTTCTGGTCATACGCTTTAAATGTCTATCATATTGCAGAGGCCTTAACTGACCAGGGAGACCTTTCGGGCCAGTGACAGCTGCTATCACAGGAGAAGAATTACTTCACTGTTCTGTTTCTAGAGAACCAAAATCTTTAGCGGCTTCCGGTCAAATGGAATTTGTGGTATCCCCTGTTCTTTCACTTTGTTTACGTGGACTCAGCAAAGCCTTTGACAAGAACCACATGGGAGACTGAGAAAGAGCCTTCGTCACTCAGTCCCTCAGTCACAATCTCTTGGTCACTCAGTCCCTCAGTCACAATCTCTCGGTCACTCAGTCCCTCAGTCACAGTCTCTGCGTCACTCAGTCCCTCAGTCACAATCTCTCGGTCACTCAGCCCCTCAGTCACAGTCTCTGCATCACTCAGTCCCTCAGTCACAATCTCTCGGTCACTCAGTCCCTCAGTCACAGTCTCTCCGTCACTCAGTCCCTCAGTTACAATCTCTCGGTCACTCAGTCCCTCAGTCAGAATCTCTCGGTCACTCTGTCCCTCAGTCAGAATCTCTCGGTCACTCAGTCCCTCAGTCACAGTCTCTCGGTCACTCAGTCCCTCAGTCACAGTCTCTCGGTCACTCAGTCCCTCTGTCACAATCTCTCGGTCACTCAGTCCCTCAGTCACACTCTCTCGGTCACTCAGTCTGTGAGTCACGCAGTCCCAAGCCTAACCATAGCCCGAAACCTATGCTAAACCTTAAAACTAACACTAACGCTAAACCTAAACCGATCCCTCACCCTAAATCTAACCCGACTCCTAACCTGCAGGCTCAATGTTGAGGGAGTGCTGCAATTTCAGGGGGGGGACCTCAAGTGTTGGATGGGGCACTGTTGAGGGAGTGCTAGACAGTCAGAGAATCAATGTGGAGTGTATGCTGCACAATTGGAGGGTCACTGCTCAGGGAGTGTCACAGTGTCGGAGGGTCAGTTCTGAGGGAATGCTCCAAGTCAGAGGGTTAGTACTGAGGGGGTGCAGCACTCTCAGTGGGACATTACTAAGGGAGTGCTGGACTGCTATGTGGCCAATACTGATGCAGCGGTGCAATTTGGAAGGAGAGTACTGAGGGATTGCAGAACTATCGGAGGGTCAGTACTGCGGATGTGCTACACTGATGGAGCGTCAGTACTGAGGGAATGCTGACCTGACAGACAGGCTGTACTGAGGGACCTAGCGCTGTCACAGGGCCAGTACTGATGGAACCAGCAATGCCAGAGGGGCAGTTCGAAGGGAGCACAGCACTCTCAGAGGGACTGTACTGAGTGATTCCAGGACTTTCATTGGTATAGTACTGAGGGAGCCCAACACTATCAGAGGGTCAAAATGAAGGCAGCGCTGCAGTGTCTGAGGCTCACCGCTGAGGGAGTGCTTCACTGTCAGAGGGTCAGTACTGAGGGAGTGCTGCACTGTCAGAGGGTCAGTACTGAGGGAGTGCTGCACTGTCAGAGGGTCAGTCCTGATGAAGAGCTGTACACTGAGAGGGTCAGTCCAGAGGGAGAGCTGCACTTTCGGAGGGTCAGTCCTGAGGCGGAGCTGTACTGTCAGAGGGTCAGTCCCGAGGGAGAGCTGCACTTTCGGAGGGTCAGTCCTGAGGGAGACCTGTACTGTCGGAGGGTCTGTCCTAAGGAAGTTTTCCAATGTTCGAGGGTCAGTACTGAGGGAATGCTGAAATGTCAGAGGGTCAGTACTTAGGGAGTGCTGAAACTCTCAGATGGACAGTAGTGAGGTAACACAGGACATTCAGGTGGAATGTATCCAGGGAACACAGCACTCTCACATGGACTGTACTGAGGGAACACTGCACTGTCAGATGGACAGTAATGAGGGAACACTGAACTGTCAGATGTAGAGTAATGAGGGAACACAGCACTGTCAGATGTACAGTACTGAGGGAACACGGAACTGTCAGAAGTACAGCATTGAAGGAAAACTGAGCTGTAATATGTACAGTACTGAGGGAACACAGCACTGTCAGATGTACAGAACTGAGGGAATACTGAAATGTCAGGTGTACAGTACAGAGTATACACTGCACTGTCAGATGGGCAGAACTGAGGTAACACAGCACTGTCAGATGGAAAGTACTGAGAGAAAACAAAACACTGTCAGATGTACAGTACTGAGGGATCACAGCACTGTCAGATGTACTGTACAGAGGGAACACAACACTGTCAGATGCATAGAACTGAGGGAACACAGCACTGTCAGATGTACAGTACTGAGTAAACACAGCACTGTCAGATGTACAGTACTGAAGGAACACAGCACTGTCAGATGTACAGTACTGAGGGATCACAGCACTGTCAGATGTACTGTAAAGAAGGAACACAACACTGTCAGATGCACAGTACTGAGGGAACACAGAACTGTCAGATGGACAGTACTGAGGGAAGACAGCACTGTCAGATGGACAGTACTGAGGGAACACAGCACTG
This sequence comes from Carcharodon carcharias, assembly GCF_017639515.1. Classification (NCBI taxonomy): domain Eukaryota; kingdom Metazoa; phylum Chordata; class Chondrichthyes; order Lamniformes; family Lamnidae; genus Carcharodon; species Carcharodon carcharias. The sequence continues at coordinate 467,954 of NW_024470656.1, read as the reverse complement.
TCAGATGGACAGTATTGAGGGAACACAGCACTGTCAGATGGACAGTACTGTGGGAACACAGCACTGTCAGATGTACAGTACTGTGGGAACACAGCACTGTCAGATGTACAGTACTGTGGGAACACAGCACTGTCAGATGTACAGTACTGAGTAAACACTGTATAGTCAGATGGACAGTACTGAGGGAACACAGCACTGTCAGATGGACAGTACTGAGGGAACACAGCACTGTCAGATGGACAGTACTGAGGGAACACAGCACTGGCAGATGTACAGTATTGTGGGAACACTGCACTGTCAGATGTACAGTACTGTGGGAACACAGCACTGTCAGAACGCCGCTCCTGAGGAATCACTGAATTGACAGATCGGCAATGCCAAAGAATCCATAACTTCCATAGTAGCAGAACTGAAGGGAACCCACTGCCCACATAGGAAATATTGTGAGTGTCCCTACACTCTCGAATGAGCAGTACAGCGTGAGTGTTTGTTATCACAGTTTGTGTTCTTTTGGTTGGGCAGAACATGATGACTGGAATACTTCATTCATCGTTCTCGAGAACTTTCCATCAACACCCGATTGCTTAAATCAACAGACCTGGGCTTGGAATTTGGGTTATGGTGACCCGGACAGGTCATACCAGAGATTCCACAGTAGCCAGTCACCAGCTCACCTCTTATATCTCTTCATCAGCAACAACTATTTTCTCGATGAAGCTAAACTTGGGTCAAAATAGAAAACCGACAAAATATATTTGTACTGGCGGAGGATTCAATTGAAAAAGAGGGTCATGGTGACCGACCATCAGCGTTAGATTGGCCGAGTGGACGCGCAGCCTGAACCATAACAAGCCGGGTCTGGGCTCGGCTGCATGTTCCAGCTGAACAGACCCAGTGTTTTTCCTCGTTTCCATTAATGTGAAACTAGGGATTCTTTTCCACACCTTGTCCCATAAAACCCTGAACCTTTCAATGTGTCACCTGGCGATGGAATTTACTTCCCTCTTTAGTCTCAGCCCCTGAACGCCGCTGTTTGAATTATATTCAGCGCAGCGTGTGGCCCTGTGTGTTATATTCCGCCCGCTGTTCTCATTCAGGTCTTTCGGTGGTTCACGTAATATTCGTGATATTGAACATGGATTAACTGAAACCAATGCGGGGAATATGCTGAGTTTATTCCGAGTATAAGATGGCATCAAACACAATCACAATCATGCGACAACGAGCAGCACAAAACACCAGTTCAGAGGGTCACAGGGCAGCTGGTGAAACCTGCTCTCCTCTTCATCCTTCACCTCTTCTTGGTGCCTTACCTGTTCTCGGCTTTTACCCCAAGCCCAGAGTGTGACACCATCGACTCTCCACTGCTCTGAGACCGGAAAAGTAACTCATTCGTTCCCCTTCCTCAGGAGTTGGGTGGATTGGATCATTGAAGAGACCTCATTACACTAGAGAGATTTACTTCATTAAAAACATTCAATAATATTCAGTCTCGATTTCTTTGTCTAAATCATGTGGTGATCGCCCGGACTGATGTATTCAACCTCCCACCAGCCTCTAGAGCCTTTGCATGACCACTCTGTTATCGATTAATCAGCCCTTTGTGTCACACTTTCTGATTTCACCCCCCGATTCTACCCTCCGGTTATTTTTATAATGCCCTTCATCAGGTCTCCGGCCTTCAGCTAAGTTTCAGGGCAGTATTGATGGGATTGACCTGTTGTCATTTATCTTTCTTCAGAGCTGTTTACACGGCCTGTGCTCCGCTCTGAGTGGCCAAGTTACCTTTTGCACAATTGTATCATGGAGTAAATCACTAAAGTGACTTATTTCTCAGTTTCACGCGCCAGTTGCTGTTCATATTTCAGCAGCATCTTTCTTAAGCGAGGTTAACTGAACTCGCTAAGGTAGTTCTGAGTTCTGGTCATACGCTTTAAATGTCTATCATATTGCAGAGGCCTTAACTGACCAGGGAGACCTTTCGGGCCAGTGACAGCTGCTATCACAGGAGAAGAATTACTTCACTGTTCTGTTTCTAGAGAACCAAAATCTTTAGCAGCTTCCGGTCAAATGGAATTTGTGGTATCCCCTGTTCATTCACTTTGTTTACGTGGACTCAGCAAAGCCTTTGATAAGAACCACATGGGAGACTGAGAAAGAGCCTCCGTCACTCAGTCCCTCAGTCACAAACTCTCGGTAACTCAGTCCCTCAGTCACAATCTCTCGGTCACTCAGTCACTCAGTCACAGTCTCTGCGTTACTCAGTCCCTCAGTCACAATCTCTCGGTCACTCAGCCCCTCAGTCACAGTCTCTGCGTCACTCATTCACAATCACTCGGTCACTCAGTCCCTCAGTCAGAATCTGTCGGTCACTCAGTCCCTCAGTCACAGTCTCTCGGTCACTCAGTCCCTCAGTCAGAATCTGTCGGTCACTCAGTCCCTCAGTCACAGTCTCTCGGTCACTCAGTCCCTCAGTCACAGTCTCTCGGTCACTCAGTCCCTCTGTCACAATCTCTCGGTCACTCAGTCCCTCAGTCACACTCTCTCGGTCACTCAGTCTGTGAGTCACGCAGTCTCAAGCCAAACCGTAGCCCGAAACCTATGCTAAACCCTAAAACTAACACTAACGCTAAACCTAAACCGATCCTTCACCCTAAATCTAACCCGACTCCTAACCTGCAGGCTCAATGTTGAGGGAGTGCTGCAATTTCAGGGGGGGGACCTCAAGTGTTGGATGGGGCACTGTTGAGGTAGTGCTAGACAGTCAGAGAATCAATGTGGAGGGTATGCTGCACAATTGGAGGGTCACTGCTCAGGGAGTGTCACAGTGTCGGAGGGTCAGTTCTGAGGGAATGCTCCAAGTCAGAGGGTTAGTACTGAGGGGGTGCAGCACTCTCAGTGGGACATTACTAAGGGAGTGCTGGACTGCTATGTGGCCAATACTGATGCAGCGGTGCAATTTGGAAGGAGAGTACTGAGGGATTGCAGAACTATCGGAGGGTCAGTACTGCGGATGTGCTACACTGATGGAGCGTCAGTACTGAGGGAATGCTGACCTGACAGACAGGCTGTACTGAGGGACCTAGCGCTGTCACAGGGCCAGTACTGATGGAACCAGCAATGCCAGAGGGGCAGTTCGAAGGGAGCACAGCACTCTCAGAGGGACTGTACTGAGTGATTCCAGGACTTTCATTGGTATAGTACTGAGGGAGCCCAACACTATCAGAGGGTCAAAATGAAGGCAGCGCTGCAGTGTCTGAGGCTCACCGCTGAGGGAGTGCTTCACTGTCAGAGGGTCAGTACTGAGGGAGTGCTGCACTGTCAGAGGGTCAGTCCTGATGAAGAGCTGTACACTGAGAGGGTCAGTCCAGAGGGAGAGCTGCACTTTCGGAGGGTCAGTCCTGAGGCGGAGCTGTACTGTCAGAGGGTCAGTCCCGAGGGAGAGCTGCACTTTCGGAGGGTCAGTCCTGAGGGAGAGCTGTACTGTCGGAGGGTCTGTCCTAAGGAGGTTTTCCAATTTTCGAGGGTCAGTACTGAGGAAATGCTGAAATGTCAGAGGGTCAGTACTTAGGGAGTGCTGAAACTCTCAGATGGACAGTAGTGAGGTAACAAAGGACATTCAGGTGGAATGTATCCAGGGAACACAGCACTCTCACATGGACTGTACTGAGGGAACACTGCACTGTCAGATGGACAGTAATGAGGGAACACTGCACTGTCAGATGTACAGTACTGTGGGAACACAGCACTGTCAGAACGCCGCTCCTGAGGAATCACTGAATTGACAGATCGGCAATGCCAAAGAATCCATAACTTCCATAGTAGCAGAACTGAAGGGAACCCACTGCCCACATAGGAAATATTGTGAGTTTCCCTACACTCTCGAATGAGCAGTACAGCGTGAGTGTTTGTTATCACAGTTTGTGTTCTTTTGGTTGGGCAGAACATGATGACTGGAATACTTCATTCATCGTTCTCGAGAACTTTCCATCAACACCCGATTGCTTAAATCAACAGACCTGGGCTTGGAATTTGGGTTATGGTGACCCGGACAGGTCATACCAGAGATTCCACAGGAGCCAGTCACCAGCTCACCTCTTATATCTCTTCATCAGCAACAATATTTTCTCGATGAAGCTAAACTTGGGTCAGAATAGAAAACCGACAAAATATATTTGAACTGGCGGAGGATTCAAGTGAAAAAGAGGGTCATGGTGACCGACCATCACCGTTAGATTGGCCGAGTGGACGCGCGGCCTGAACCATAACAAGCCGGGTCTGGGATCGGCTGCAGGTTCCAGCTGAACCGACCCAGTGTTTTTCCTCGTTTCCATTAACGTGAAACTAGGGATTCTTTTCCACACCTTGTCCCATAAAACCCTGAACCTTTCAATGTGTCACCTGGCGATGGAATTTACTTCCCTATTTAGTCTCAGCCCCTGAATGCCGCTGTTTGAATTATATTCAGCGCAGCGTGTGGCCCTGTGTGTTATATTCCGCCCGCTGCTCTCATTCGGGTCTCTCGGTGGTTCACGTAATATTCGTGATATTGAACATGGATTAACTGAAACCAATGCGGGGAATATGCTGAGTTTATTCCGAGTATAAGATGGCATCAAAGATAATCACAATCATGCGACAGCGAGCAGCACAAAACACCAGTTCAGAGGGTCACAGGGCAGCTGGTGAAACCTGCTCTCCTCTTCATCCCTCACCTCTTCTTGGTGCCTTACCTGTTCTCGGCTTCTACCCCAAGCCCAGAGTGTGACACCATCGACACTCCACTGCTCTGTGACCGGAAAAGTAACTCATTCGTTCCCCTTCCTCAGGAGTTGGGTGGATTGGATCATTGAAGAGACCTCATTACACTCGAGAGATTTACTTAATTAAAAACATTCAATAATATTCAGTCTCGATTTCTTTGTCTAAATCATGTGGTGATCGCCCGGACTGATGTATTCAACCTCCCACCAGCCTCTAGAGCCTTTGCATGTCCACTCTGTTATCGATTAATCAGCCCTTTGTGTCACACTTTCTGATTTCACCCCCCGATTCTACCCTCCGGTTATTTTTATAATTCCCTTCATCAGGTCTCAGGCCTTCAGCTAAGTTTCAGGGCATGATTGATGGTATTGACCTGCTGTCATTTATCTCTCTTCAGAGCTGTTTACACAGCCTGTGCTCCGCTCTGAGTGGCCAAGTTACCTTTTTTGCACAATTTTATCATGGAGTAAATCACTAAAGTGACTTATTTCCCAGTTTCACACGCCAGTTACTGTTCATACTTCAGCAGCATCTTTCTTAAGCGAGGTTAACTGAACTCGCTAAGGTAGTTCTGAGTTCTGGTCATACGCTTTAAATGTCTATCATATTGCAGAGGCCTTAACTGACCAGGGAGACCTTTCGGGCCAGCAACAGCTGCTATCACAGGAGAAGAATTACTTCACTGTTCTGTTTCTAGAGAACCAAAATCTTTAGCAGCTTCCGGTCAAATGGAATTTGTGGTATCCCCTGTTCATTCACTTTGTTTACGTGGACTCAGCAAAGCCTTTGATAAGAACCACATGGGAGACTGAGAAAGAGCCTCCGTCACTCAGTCCCTCAGTCACAAACTCTCGGTAACTCAGTCCCTCAGTCACAATCTCTCGGTCACTCAGTCACTCAGTCACAGTCTCTGCGTTACTCAGTCCCTCAGTCACAATCTCTCGGTCACTCAGCCCCTCAGTCACAGTCTCTGCGTCACTCATTCACAATCACTCGGTCACTCAGTCCCTCAGTCAGAATCTCTCCGTCACTCAGTCCCTCAGTCACAGTCTCTCGGTCACTCAGTCCCTCAGTCAGAATCTGTCGGTCACTCAGTCCCTCAGTCACAGTCTCTCGGTCACTCAGTCCCTCAGTCACAGTCTCTCGGTCACTCAGTCCCTCTGTCACAATCTCTCGGTCACTCAGTCCCTCAGTCACACTCTCTCGGTCACTCAGTCTGTGAGTCACGCAGTCTCAAGCCTAACCATAGCCCGAAACCTATGCTAAACCCTAAAACTAACACTAACGCTAAACCTAAACCGATCCTTCACCCTAAATCTAACCCGACTCCTAACCTGCAGGCTCAATGTTGAGGGAGTGCTGCAATTTCAGGGGGGGGACCTCAAGTGTTGGATGGGGCACTGTTGAGGTAGTGCTAGACAGTCAGAGAATCAATGTGGAGGGTATGCTGCACAATTGGAGGGTCACTGCTCAGGGAGTGTCACAGTGTCGGAGGGTCAGTTCTGAGGGAATGCTCCAAGTCAGAGGGTTAGTACTGAGGGGGTGCAGCACTCTCAGTGGGACATTACTAAGGGAGTGCTGGACTGCTATGTGGCCAATACTGATGCAGCGGTGCAATTTGGAAGGAGAGTACTGAGGGATTGCAGAACTATCGGAGGGTCAGTACTGCGGATGTGCTACACTGATGGAGCGTCAGTACTGCGGGAATGCTGACCTGACAGACAGGCTGTACTGAGGGACCTAGCGCTGTCACAGGGCCAGTACTGATGGAACCAGCAATGCCAGAGGGGCAGTTCGAAGGGAGCACAGCACTCTCAGAGGGACTGTACTGAGTGATTCCAGGACTTTCATTGGTATAGTACTGAGGGAGCCCAACACTATCAGAGGGTCAAAATGAAGGCAGCGCTGCAGTGTCTGAGGCTCACCGCTGAGGGAGTGCTTCACTGTCAGAGGGTCAGTACTGAGGGAGTGCTGCACTGTCAGAGGTTCAGTCCTGATGAAGAGCTGTACACTGAGAGGGTCAGTCCAGAGGGAGAGCTGCACTTTCGGAGGGTCAGTCCTGAGGCGGAGCTGTACTGTCAGAGGGTCAGTCCCGAGGGAGAGCTGCACTTTCGGAGGGTCAGTCCTGAGGGAGAGCTGTACTGTCGGAGGGTCTGTCCTAAGGAAGTTTTCCAATTTTCGAGGGTCAGTACTGAGGGAATGCTGAAATGTCAGAGGGTCAGTACTTAGGGAGTGCTGAAACTCTCAGATGGACAGTAGTGAGGTAACACAGGACATTCAGGTGGAATGTATCCAGGGAACACAGCACTCTCACATGGACTGTACTGAGGGAACACTGCACTGTCAGATGGACAGTAATGAGGGAACACTGAACTGTCAGATGTAGAGTAATGAGGGATCACAGCACTGTCAGATGTACAGTACTGAGGGAACACTGAACTGTCAGATGGTCAGTAATGAGGGAAGACTGAACTGTCAGATGTACAGTAATGAAGGAACAATGCACTGCCAGAATTACTGTACTGAGGGAACACAGCACTGTCAGATGTACAGTAATGAGGGAACACAGCACTGTCAGATGGACAGTACTGAGGGATCACAGCACTGTCAGATGGACAGTACGGAGTGAACACTGAACTGTCAGATGGACAGCACTCAGGGAACACTGAACTGTCAGATGTGCAGTAATGAGGGAACAATGCACTGTCAGATGTACTGTACTGAGGGAACACAGCACGGTCAGATGTGCAGTAATGAGGGGACAATTCACTGTCAGATTTACTGTACTGAGTAACCACTGAACTGTCAGATGGACAGTAATGAGGGAACACTGATCTGTCAGATGTACAGTAATGAAGGAACAATGCACTGTCAGATTTACTATACTGAGTAAACACTGCACTGTCAGATGGACAGTACTGAGGGAACACAGCACTGTCAGATGTAGAGTACTGAGGGAAACTGAACTGTCAGATAGACAGCATTGAAGGAACACAGCACTCTCAGATGGACAGTACTGAGCGAATACTGAACTGTCACATGGACAGTACTGAGGGAACACAGAACTGTCAGAAGTACAGCATTGAAGGAAAACTGAGCTGTAATATGTACAGTACTGAGGGAACACAGCACTGTCAGAGGTACAGAACTGAGGGAATACTGAAATGTCAGGTGTACAGTACAGAGTATACACTGCACTGTCAGATGGGCAGAACTGAGGTAACACAGCACTGTCAGATGGAAAGTACTGAGAGAACACAACACTGTCAGATGTACAGTACTGAGGGATCACAGCACTGTCAGATGTACTGTACAGAGGGAACACAACACTGTCAGATGCATAGAACTGAGGGAACACAGCACTGTCAGATGTACAGTACTGAGTAAACACAGCACTGTCAGATGTACAGTACTGAAGGAACACAGCACTGTCAGATGTACAGTACTGAGGGATCACAGCACTGTCAGATGTACTGTAAAGAAGGAACACAACACTGTCAGATGCACAGTACTGAGGGAACACAGCACTGTCAGATGGACAGTACTGAGGGAACACAGCACTGTCAGATGGACAGTACTGAGGGAACACAGCACTGTCAGATGGACAGTATTGAGGGAACACAGCACTGTCAGATGGACAGTACGGTGGGAACACAGAACTGTCAGATGTACAGTACTGTGGGAACACAGCACTGTCAGATGTACAGTACTGTGGGAACACAGCACTGTCAGATGTACAGTACTGAGTAAACACTGTATAGTCAGATGGACAGTACTGAGGGAACACAGCACTGTCAGATGGACAGTACTGAGGGAACACAGCACTGTCAGATGTACAGTACTGAGGGAACACAGCACTGTCAGATGGACAGTACTGAGGGAACACAGCACTGTCAGATGTACAGTACTGAGGGAACACAGCACTGACAGATGTACAGTACTGTGGGAACACTGCACTGTCAGATGTACAGTACTGTGGGAACACAGCACTGTCAGAACGCCGCTCCTGAGGAATCACTGAATTGACAGATCGGCAATGCCAAAGAATCCATAACTTCCATAGTAGCAGAACTGAAGGGAACCCACTGCCCACATAGGAAATATTGTGAGTGTCCCTACACTCTCGAATGAGCAGTACAGCGTGAGTGTTTGTTATCACAGTTTGTGTTCTTTTGGTTGGGCAGAACATGATGACTGGAATACTTCATTCATCGTTCTCGAGAACTTTCCATCAACACCCGATTGCTTAAATCAACAGACCTGGGCTTGGAATTTGGGTTATGGTGACCCGGACAGGTCATACCAGAGATTCCACAGGAGCCACTCACCAGCTCACCTCTTATATCTCTTCATCAGCAACAATATTTTCTCGATGAAGCTAAACTTGGGTCAGAATAGAAAACAGACAAAATATATTTGAACTGGCGGAGGATTCAAGTGAAAAAGAGGGTCATGGTGACCGACCATCAGCGTTAGATTGGCCGAGTGGACGCGCAGCCTGAACCATAACAAGCCGGGTCTGGGCTCGGCTGCATGTTCCAGCTGAACCGACCCAGTGTTTTTCCTCATTTCCATTAATGTGAAACTAGGGATTCTTTTCCACACCTTGTCCCATAAAACCCTGAACCTTTCAATGTGTCACCTGGCGATGGAATTTAATTCCCTCTTTAGTCTCAGCCCCTGAACGCCGCTGTTTGAATTATATTCAGCGCAGCGTGTGGCCCTGTGTGTTATATTCCGCCCGCTGCTCTCATTCAGGTCTCTCGGTGGTTCACGTAATATTCGTGATATTGAACATGGATTAACTGAAACCAATGCGGGGAATATGCTGAGTTTATTCCGAGTATAAGATGGCATCAAACACAATCACAATCATGCGACAACGAGCAGCACAAAACACCAGTTCAGAGGGTCACAGGGCAGCTGGTGAAACCTGCTCTCCTCTTCATCCTTCACCTCTTCTTGGTGCCTTACCTGTTCTCGGCTTTTACCCCAAGCCCAGAGTGTGACACCATCGACTCTCCACTGCTCTGAGATCGGCAAAGTAACTCATTCGTTCCCCTTCCTCAGGAGTTGGGTGGATTGGATCATTGAAGAGACCTCATTACACTAGAGAGATTTACTTAATTAAAAACATTCAATAATATTCAGTCTCGATTTCTTTGTCTGAATCATGTGGTGATCGCCCGGACTGATGTATTCAACCTCCCACCAGCCTCTAGAGCCTTTGCATGTCCACTCTGTTATCGATTAATCAGCCCTTTGTGTCACACTTTCTGATTTCAACCCCCGATTCTACCCTCCGGTTATTTTTATAATGCCCTTCATCAGGTCTCAGGCCTTCAGCTAAGTTTCAGGGCAGTATTGATGGGATTGACCTGTTGTCATTTATCTTTCTTCAGAGCTGTTTACACGGCCTGTGCTCTGCTCTGAGTGGCCAAGTTACCTTTTTTGCACAATTGTATCATGGAGTAAATCACTAAAGTGACTTATTTCTCAGTTTCACGCGCCAGTTACTGTTCATATTTCAGCAGCATCTTTCTTAAGCGAGGTTAACTGAACTCGCTAAGGTAGTTCTGAGTTCTGGTCATACGCTTTAAATGTCTATCATATTGCAGAGGCCTTAACTGACCAGGGAGACCTTTCGGGCCAGTGACAGCTGCTATCACAGGAGAAGAATTACTTCACTGTTCTGTTTCTAGAGAACCAAAATCTTTAGCGGCTTCCGGTCAAATGGAATTTGTGGTATCCCCTGTTCTTTCACTTTGTTTACGTGGACTCAGCAAAGCCTTTGACAAGAACCACATGGGAGACTGAGAAAGAGCCTTCGTCACTCAGTCCCTCAGTCACAATCTCTTGGTCAATCAGTCCCTCAGTCACAATTTCTTGGTCACTCAGTCCCTCAGTCACAGTCTCTGCGTCACTCAGTCCCTCAGTCACAATCTCTCGGTCACTAAGCCCCTCAGTCACAGTCTCTGCATCACTCAGTCCCTCAGTCACAATCTCTCGGTCACTCAGTCCCTCAGTCAGAATCTCTCGGTCACTCAGTCTCTCAGTCACAATCTCTCGGTCACTCAGTCCCTCAGTCACAATCTCTCGGTCACTCAGTCCCTCAGTCACAGTCTCTCCGTCATTCAGTCCCTCAGTTACAATCTCTCGGTCACTCAGTCCCTCAGTCAGAATCTCTCGGTCACTCTGTCCCTCAGTCAGAATCTCTCGGTCACTCAGTCCCTCAGTCACAGTCTCTCGGTCACTCAGTGCCTCAGTCACAGTCTCTCGGTCACTCAGTCCCTCTGTCACAATCTCTCGGTCACTCAGTCCCTCAGTCACACTCTCTCGGTCACTCAGTCTGTGAGTCACGCAGTCTCAAGCCTAACCATAGCCCGAAACCTATGCTAAACCTTAAAACTAACACTAACGCTAAACCTAAACCGATCCCTCACCCTAAATCTAACCCGACTCCTAACCTGCAGGCTCAATGTTGAGGGAGTGCTGCAATTTCAGGGGGGGGACCTCAAGTGTTGGATGGGGCACTGTTGAGGGAGTGCTAGACAGTCAGAGAATCAATGTGGAGGGTATGCTGCACAATTGGAGGGTCACTGCTCAGGGAGTGTCACAGTGTCGGAGGGTCAGTTCTGAGGGAATGCTCCAAGTCAGAGGGTTAGTACTGAGGGGGTGCAGCACTCTCAGTGGGACATTACTAAGGGAGTGCTGGACTGCTATGTGGCCAATACTGATGCAGCGGTGCAATTTGGAAGGAGAGTACTGAGGGATTGCAGAACTATCGGAGGGTCAGTACTGCGGATGTGCTACACTGATGGAGCGTCAGTACTGAGGGAATGCTGACCTGACAGACAGGCTGTACTGAGGGACCTAGCGCTGTCACAGGGCCAGTACTGATGGAACCAGCAATGCCAGAGGGGCAGTTCGAAGGGAGCACAGCACTCTCAGAGGGACTGTACTGAGTGATTCCAGGACTTTCATTGGTATAGTACTGAGGGAGCCCAACACTATCAGAGGGTCAAAATGAAGGCAGCGCTGCAGTGTCTGAGGCTCACCGCTGAGGGAGTGCTTCACTGTCAGAGGGTCAGTACTGAGGGAGTGCTGCACTGTCAGAGGGTCAGTCCTGATGAAGAGCTGTACACTGAGAGGGTCAGTCCAGAGGGAGAGCTGCACTTTCGGAGGGTCAGTCCTGAGGCGGAGCTGTACTGTCAGAGGGTCAGTCCCGAGGGAGAGCTGCACTTTCGGAGGGTCAGTCCTGAGGGAGAGCTGTACTGTCGGAGGGTCTGTCCTAAGGAATTTTTCCAATGTTCGAGGGTCAGTACTGAGGGAATGCTGAAATGTCAGAGGGTCAGTACTTAGGGAGTGCTGAAACTCTCAGATGGACAGTAGTGAGGTAACACAGGACATTCAGGTGGAATGTATCCAGGGAACACAGCACTCTCACATGGACTGTACTGAGGGAACACTGCACTGTCAGATGGACAGTAATGAGGGAACACTGAACTGTCAGATGTAGAGTAATGAGGGAACACAGCACTGTCAGATGTACAGTACTGAGGGAACACTGAACTGTCAGATGGACAGTAATGAGGGAAGACTGAACTGTCAGATGTACAGTAATGAAGGAACAATGCACTGCCAGATTTACTGTACTGAGGGAACACAGCACTGTCAGATGTACAGTAATGAGGGAACACAGCACTGTCAGATGGACAGTACTGAGGGATCACAGCACTGTCAGATGGACAGTACGGAGTGAACACTGAACTGTCAGATGGACAGCACTCAGGGAACACTGAACTGTCAGATGTGCAGTAATGAGGGAACAATGCACTGTCAGATGTACTGTACTGAGGGAACACAGCACGGTCAGATGTGCAGTAATGAGGGGACAATGCACTGTCAGATTTACTGTACTGAGTAACCACTGAACTGTCAGATGGACAGTAATGAGGGAACACTGATCTGTCAGATGTACAGTAATGAAGGAACAATGCACTGTCAGATTTACTATACTGAGTAAACACTGCACTGTCAGATGGACAGTACTGAGGGAACACAGCACTGTCAGATGTAGAGTACTGAGGGAAACTGAACTGTCAGATAGACAGCATTGAAGGAACACAGCACTCTCAGATGGACAGTACTGAGCGAATACTGAACTGTCACATGGACAGTACTGAGGGAACACAGAACTGTCAGAAGTACAGCATTGAAGGAAAACTGAGCTGTAATATGTACAGTACTGAGGGAACACAGCACTGTCAGATGTACAGAACTGAGGGAATACTGAAATGTCAGGTGTACAGTACAGAGTATACACTGCACTGTCAGATGGGCAGAACTGAGGTAACACAGCACTGTCAGATGGAAAGTACTGAGAGAACACAACACTGTCAGATGTACAGTACTGAGGGATCACAGCACTGTCACATGTACTGTACAGAGGGAACACAACACTGTCAGATGCACAGAACTGAGGGAACACAGCACTGTCAGATGTACAGTACTGAGGGATCACAGCACTGTCAGATGTACTGTACAGAGGGAACACAACACTGTCAGATGCACAGTACTGAGTGAACACAGCACTGTCAGATGTACAGTACTGAGTAAACACAGCACTGTCAGATGTACAGTACTGAAGGAACACAGCACTGTCAGATGTACAGTACTGAGGGATCACAGCACTGTCAGATGTACTGTAAAGAAGGAACAGAACACTGTCAGATGCAGAGTACTGAGGGAACACAGCACTGTCAGATGGACAGTACTGAGGGAACACAGCACTGTCAGATGGACAGTACTGTGGGAACACAGCACTGTCAGATGGACAGTATTGAGGGAACACAGCACTGTCAGATGGACAGTACTGTGGGAACACAGCACTGTCAGATGTACAGTACTGTGGGAACACAGCACTGTCAGATGTACAGTACTGTGGGAACACAGCACTGTCAGATGTACAGTACTGAGTAAACACTGTATAGTCAGATGGACAGTACTGAGGGAACACAGCACTGTCAGATGGACAGTACTGAGGGAACACAGCACTGTCAGATGTACAGTACAGAGGGAACACAGCACTGTCAGATGTACAGTACTGTGGGAACACAGCACTGTCAGATGTACAGTACTGTGGGAACACAGCACTGTCAGATGGACAGTACTGAGGGAACACTGAACTGTCAGATGGACAGCACTCAGGGAACACTGAACTGTCAGATGTGCAGTAATGAGGGAGCAATGCACTGTCGAGATGTACTGTACTGAGGGAACACAGCACGGTCAGATGTGCAGTAATGAGGGAACAATGCACTGTCAGATTTACTGTACTGAGTAACCACTGAACTGTCAGATGGACAGTAATGAGGGAACACTGATCTGTCAGACATACAGTAATGAAGGAACAATGCACTGTCAGATTTACTATACTGAGTAAACACTGCACTGTCAGATGGACAGTACTGAGGGAACACAGCACTGTCAGATGTAGAGTACTGAGGGAAACTGAACTGTCAGATGGACAGCATTGAAGGAACACAGCACTCTCAGATGGACAGTACTGAGCGAATACTGAACTGTCACATGGACAGTACTGAGGGAACACGGAACTGTCAGAAGTACAGCGTTGAAGGAAAACTGAGCTGTAATATGTACAGTACTGAGGGAACACAGCACTGTCAGATGTACAGAACTGAGGGAATACTGAAATGTCAGGTGTACAGTACAGAATATACACTGCACTGTCAGATGGGCAGAACTGAGGTAACACAGCACTGTCAGATGGAAAGTACTGAGAGAACACAACACTGTCAGATGTACAGTACTGAGGGAACAGAGCACTGTCAGATGGAAAGTACTGAGAGAACACAACACTGTCAGATGGACAGTACTGAGGGAACACAGCACTGTCAGATGGACAGTACTCAGGGAACACAGCACTGTCAGATGGACAGTACTCAGGGAACACAGCACTGTCAGATGGACAGTACTGAGGGAACAGAGCACTGTCAGATGGAAAGTACTGAGAGAACACAACACTGTCAGATGTGCAGTGTTGAGGGAACGCAGCACTGTCAGATGGACAGTACTCAGGGAACACAGCACTGTCAGATGGACAGTACTGAGGGAACACAGCACTGTCAGATATATAGTATTGAGGGAACATAGCACTGTCAGATGTACATTATTGAGTAAACAGTGCACTGTCAGATGTACAGTAATCAGGGAACACATCACTGTTAGATGTACAGTACTGAGTAAACACTGCACTGTCAGATGTATAGTAAAGAGGGTACAATGCACTGTCAGATGGACAGTACTGAGTGAACACAGTACGGTTAGATATACATTACTGAATAAAAACTGCACTGTCAGATTTACAGTGCTGAGTAACCACTGCTCTGTCAGCTGCACAGTACTGAGGGAACACAACACTGTCAGATGGACAGTACTGAGTGAACACAGTACGGTCAGATATAGATTACTGAATAAAAAGTGCACTGTCACATGTACAGTGCTGAGTAACCACTGCTCTGTCAGCTGCACAGTACTGAGGGAACACAGCACTGTCAGATGGACAGTACTGAGTAAACACTGCTCTGTCAGATGTACAGTACTGAGGGAACACAGCACTGTCAGATGTACAGTACTGAGGGAACACTGTATAATCAGATGGACAGTACTGAGGGTACACAGCACTGTCAGATGGACAGTACTGAGGGAACACAGCACTGTCAGATGTACAGTACTGTGGGAACACAGCACTGTCAGATGGACAGTACTGTGGGAACACAGCACTGTCAGATGTACAGTACTGTGGGAACACAGCACTGTCAGATGTACAGTACTGAGGGAACACAGCACTGTCAGATGTACAGTACTGTGGGAACACAGCACTGTCAGATGTACAGTACTGTGGGAACACAGCACTGTCAGATGTACAGTACTGAGTAAACACTGTATAGTCAGATGGACAGTACTGAGGGTACACAGCACTGTCAGATGGACAGTACTGAGGGAACACAGCACTGACAGATGTACAGAATTGAGGGAACACAGCACTGTCAGATGTACAGTACTGTGGGAACACAGCACTGTCAGAACGCCGCTCCTGAGGAATCACTGAATTGACAGATCGGCAATGCCAAAGAATCCATAATTTCCATAGTAGCAGAACTGAGGTAACCCACTGCCCACTTAGGAAATGTTGTGAGGGACCCTACACTCTCGAATGAGCAGTACAGCGTGAGTGTTTGTTATGACAGTTTGTGTTCTTTTGGTTGGGCAGAACATGATGACTGGAATACTTCATTCATCGTTCTCGAGAACTTCCCATCAACACCCGATTGCTTAAATCAACAGACCTGGGCTTGGAATTTGGGTTATGGTGACCAGGACAGGTCATACCAGAGATTCCACAGGAGCCAGTCACCAGCTCACCTCTTATATCTCTTCCTCAGCAACAATATTTTCTCGATGAAGCTAAACTTGGGTCAGAATAGAAAACCGACAAAATATATTTGAACTGGCGGAGGATTCAAGTGAAAAAGAGGGTCATGGTGACCGACCATCAGCGTTAGATTGGCCGAGTGGACGCGCAGCCTGAACCATAACAAGCCGGGTCTGGGCTCGGCTGCATGTTCCAGCTGAACCGACCCAGTGTTTTTCCTCATTTCCATTAATGTGAAACTAGGGATTCTTTTCCACACCTTGTCCCATAAAACCCTGAACCTTTCAATGTGTCACCTGGCGATGGAATTTACTTCCCTCTTTAGCCTCAGCCCCTGAACGCCGCTGTTTGAATTATATTCAGCGCAGCGTGTGGCCCTGTGTGTTATATTCCGCCCGCTGCTCTCATTCGGGTCTCTCGGTGGCTCACGTAATATTCGTGATATTGAACATGGATTAACTGAAACCAATGCGGGGAATATGCTGAGTTTATTCCGAGTATAAGATGGCATCAAACACAATCACAATCATGCGACAACGAGCAGCACAAAACACCAGTTCAGAGGGTCACAGGGCAGCTGGTGAAACCTGCTCTCCTCTTCATCCTTCACCTCTTCTTGGTGCCTTACCTGTTCTCGGCTTTTACCCCAAGCCCAGAGTGTGACACCATCGACTCTCCACTGCTCTGAGACCGGAAAAGTAACTCATTCGTTCCCCTTCCTCAGGAGTTGGGTGGATTGGATCATTGAAGAGACCTCATTACACTAGAGAGATTTACTTCATTAAAAACATTCAATAATATTCAGTCTCGATTTCTTTGTCTGAATCATGTGGTGATCGCCCGGACTGATGTTTTCCACTTCCCACCAGCCTCTAGAGCCTTTGCATGACCACTCTGTTATCGATTAATCAGCCCTTTGTGTCACACTTTCTGATTTCACCCCCCGATTCTACCCTCCGGTTATTTTTATAATGCCCTTCATCAGGTCTCAGGCCTTCAGCTAAGTTTCAGGGCAGTATTGATGGGATTGACCTGTTGTCATTTATCTTTCTTCAGAGCTGTTTACACGGCCTGTGCTCCGCTCTGAGTGGCCAAGTTACCTTTTGCACAATTGTATCATGGAGTAAATCACTAAAGTGACTTATTTCTCAGTTTCACGCGCCAGTTACTGTTCATATTTCAGCAGCATCTTTCTTAAGCGAGGTTAACTGAATTCGCTAAGGTAGTTCTGAGTTCTGGTCATACGCTTTAAATGTCTATCATATTGCAGAGGCCTTAACTGACCAGGGAGACCTTTCGGGCCAGTGACAGCTGCTATCACAGGAGAAGAATTACTTCACTGTTCTGTTTCTAGAGAACCAAAATCTTTAGCAGCTTCCGGTCAAATGGAATTTGTGGTATCCCCTGTTCATTCACTTTGTTTACGTGGACTCAGCAAAGCCTTTGATAAGAACCACATGGGAGACTGAGAAAGAGCCTCCGTCACTCAGTCCCTCAGTCACAAACTCTCGGTAACTCAGTCCCTCAGTCACAATCTCTCGGTCACTCAGTCACTCAGTCACAGTCTCTGCGTTACTCAGTCCCTCAGTCACAATCTCTCGGTCACTCAGCCCCTCAGTCACAGTCTCTGCGTCACTCATTCACAATCACTCGGTCACTCAGTCCCTCAGTCAGAATCTCTCCGTCACTCAGTCCCTCAGTCACAGTCTCTCGGTCACTCAGTCCCTCAGTCAGAATCTGTCGGTCACTCAGTCCCTCAGTCACAGTCTCTCGGTCACTCAGTCCCTCAGTCACAGTCTCTCGGTCACTCAGTCCCTCTGTCACAATCTCTCGGTCACTCAGTCCCTCAGTCACACTCTCTCGGTCACTCAGTCTGTGAGTCACGCAGTCTCAAGCCTAACCATAGCCCGAAACCTATGCTAAACCCTAAAACTAACACTAACGCTAAACCTAAACCGATCCTTCACCCTAAATCTAACCCGACTCCTAACCTGCAGGCTCAATGTTGAGGGAGTGCTGCAATTTCAGGGGGGGGACCTCAAGTGTTGGATGGGGCACTGTTGAGGTAGTGCTAGACAGTCAGAGAATCAATGTGGAGGGTATGCTGCACAATTGGAGGGTCACTGCTCAGGGAGTGTCACAGTGTCGGAGGGTCAGTTCTGAGGGAATGCTCCAAGTCAGAGGGTTAGTACTGAGGGGGTGCAGCACTCTCAGTGGGACATTACTAAGGGAGTGCTGGACTGCTATGTGGCCAATACTGATGCAGCGGTGCAATTTGGAAGGAGAGTACTGAGGGATTGCAGAACTATCGGAGGGTCAGTACTGCGGATGTGCTACACTGATGGAGCGTCAGTACTGCGGGAATGCTGACCTGACAGACAGGCTGTACTGAGGGACCTAGCGCTGTCACAGGGCCAGTACTGATGGAACCAGCAATGCCAGAGGGGCAGTTCGAAGGGAGCACAGCACTCTCAGACGGACTGTACTGAGTGATTCCAGGACTTTCATTGGTATAGTACTGAGGGAGCCCAACACTATCAGAGGGTCAAAATGAAGGCAGCGCTGCAGTGTCTGAGGCTCACCGCTGAGGGAGTGCTTCACTGTCAGAGGGTCAGTACTGAGGGAGTGCTGCACTGTCAGAGGTTCAGTCCTGATGAAGAGCTGTACACTGAGAGGGTCAGTCCAGAGGGAGAGCTGCACTTTCGGAGGGTCAGTCCTGAGGAAGTTTTCCAATTTTCGAGGGTCAGTACTGAGGGAATGCTGAAATGTCAGAGGGTCAGTACTTAGGGAGTGCTGAAACTCTCAGATGGACAGTAGTGAGGTAACACAGGACATTCAGGTGGAATGTATCCAGGGAACACAGCATTCTCACATGGACTGTACTGAGGGAACACTGCACTGTCAGATGGACAGTAATGAGGGAACACTGAACTGTCAGATGTAGAGTAATGAGGGATCACAGCACTGTCAGATGTACAGTACTGAGGGAACACTGTACTGTCAGATGGTCAGTAATGAGGGAAGACTGAACTGTCAGATGTACAGTAATGAAGGAACAATGCACTGCCAGAATTACTGTACTGAGGGAACACAGCACTGTCAGATGTACAGTACTGAGGGATCACAGCACTGTCAGATGGACAGTACGGAGTGAACACTGAACTGTCAGATGGACAGCACTCAGGGAACACTGAACTGTCAGATGTGCAGTAATGAGGGAACAATGCACTGTCAGATGTACTGTACTGAGGGAACACAGCACGGTCAGATGTGCAGTAATGAGGGGACAATGCACTGTCAGATTTACTGTACTGAGTAACCACTGAACTGTCAGATGGACAGTAATGAGGGAACACTGATCTGTCAGATGTACAGTAATGAAGGAACAATGCACTGTCAGATTTACTATACTGAGTAAACACTGCACTGTCAGATGGACAGTACTGAGGGAACACAGCACTGTCAGATGTAGAGTACTGAGGGAAACTGAACTGTCAGATAGACAGCATTGAAGGAACACAGCACTCTCAGATGGACAGTACTGAGCGAATACTGAACTGTCACATGGACAGTACTGAGGGAACACAGAACTGTCAGAAGTACAGCATTGAAGGAAAACTGAGCTGTAATATGTACAGTACTGAGGGAACACAGCACTGTCAGATGTACAGAACTGAGGGAATACTGAAATGTCAGGTGTACAGTACAGAGTATACACTGCACTGTCAGATGGGCAGAACTGAGGTAACACAGCACTGTCAGATGGAAAGTACTGAGAGAACACAACACTGTCAGATGTACAGTACTGAGGGATCACAGCACTGTCAGATGTACTGTACAGAGGGAACACAACACTGTCAGATGCATAGAACTGAGGGAACACAGCACTGTCAGATGTACAGTACTGAGTAAACACAGCACTGTCAGATGTACAGTACTGAAGGAACACAGCACTGTCAGATGTACAGTACTGAGGGATCACAGCACTGTCAGATGTACTGTAAAGAAGGAACACAACACTGTCAGATGCACAGTACTGAGGGAACACAGCACTGTCAGATGGACAGTACTGAGGGAACACAGCACTGTCAGATGGACAGTACTGAGGGAACACAGCACTGTCAGATGGACAGTATTGAGGGAACACAGCACTGTCAGATGGACAGTACTGTGGGAACACAGAACTGTCAGATGTACAGTACTGTGGGAACACAGCACTGTCAGATGTACAGTACTGTGGGAACACAGCACTGTCAGATGTACAGTACTGAGTAAACACTGTATAGTCAGATGGACAGTACTGAGGGAACACAGCACTGTCAGATGGACAGTACTGAGGGAACACAGCACTGTCAGATGTACAGTACTGAGGGAACACAGCACTGTCAGATGTACAGTACTGTGGGAACACAGCACTGTCAGATGTACAGTACTGAGGGAACACAGCACTGACAGATGTACAGTACTGTGGGAACACTGCACTGTCAGATGGACAGTACTGAGGGAACACAGCACTGACAGATGTACAGTACTGTGGGAACACTGCACTGTCAGATGTACAGTACTGTGGGAACACAGCACTGTCAGAACGCCGCTCCTGAGGAATCACTGAATTGACAGATCGGCAATGCCAAAGAATCCATAACTTCCATAGTAGCAGAACTGAAGGGAACCCACTGCCCACATAGGAAATATTGTGAGGGACCCTACACTCTCGAATGAGCAGTACAGCGTGAGTGTTTGTTATCACAGTTTGTGTTCTTTTGGTTGGGCAGAACATGATGACTGGAATACTTCATTCATCGTTCTCGAGAACTTTCCATCAACACCCGATTGCTTAAATCAACAGACCTGGGCTTGGAATTTGGGTTATGGTGACCAGGACAGGTCATACCAGAGATTCCACAGTAGCCAGTCACCAGCTCACCTCTTATATCTCTTCATCAGCAACAACTATTTTCTCGATGAAGCTAAACTTGGGTCAGAATAGAAAACCGACAAAATATATTTGAACTGGCGGAGGATTCAAGTGAAAAAGAGGGTCATGGTGACCGACCATCAGCGTTAGATTGGCCGAGTGGACGCGCAGCCTGAACCATAACAAGCCGGGTCTGGGCTCGGCTGCATGTTCCAGCTAAACAGACCCAGTGTTTTTCCTCGTTTCCATTAATGTGAAACTAGGGATTCTTTTCCACACCTTGTCCCATAAAACCCTGAACCTTTCAATGTGTCACCTGGCGATGGAATTTACTTCCCTCTTTAGTCTCAGCCCCTGAACGCCGCTGTTTGAATTATATTCAGCGCAGCGTGTGGCCCTGTGTGTTATATTCCGCCCGCTGCTCTCATTCAGGTCTCTCGGTGGTTCACGTAATATTCGTGATATTGAACATGGATTAACTGAAACCAATGCGGGGAATATGCTGAGTTTATTCCGAGTATAAGATGGCATCAAACACAATCACAATCATGCGACAACGAGCAGCACAAAACACCAGTTCAGAGGGTCACAGGGCAGCTGGTGAAACCTGCTCTCCTCTTCATCCCTCACCTCTTCTTGGTGCCTTACCTGTTCTCGGCTTTTACCCCAAGCCCAGAGTGTGACACCATCGACTCTCCACTGCTCTGCGAGCGGAAAAGTAACTCATTCGTTCCCCTTCCTCAGGAGTTGGGTGGATTGGATCATTGAAGAGACCTCATTACACTAGAGAGATTTACTTCATTAAAAACATTCAATAATATTCAGTCTCGATTTCTTTGTCTAAATCATGTGGTGATCGCCCGGACTGATGTATTCAACCTCCCACCAGCCTCTAGAGCCTTTGCATGTCCACTCTGTTATCGATTAATCAGCCCTTTGTGTCACACTTTCTGATTTCAACCCCCGATTCTACCCTCCGGTTATTTTTATAATGCCCTTCATCAGGTCTCAGGCCTTCAGCTAAGTTTCAGGGCAGTATTGATGGGATTGACCTGTTGTCATTTATCTTTCTTCAGAGCTGTTTACACGGCCTGTGCTCTGCTCTGAGTGGCCAAGTTACCTTTTTTGCACAATTGTATCATGGAGTAAATCACTAAAGTGACTTATTTCTCAGTTTCACGCGCCAGTTACTGTTCATATTTCAGCAGCATCTTTCTTAAGCGAGGTTAACTGAACTCGCTAAGGTAGTTCTGAGTTCTGGTCATACGCTTTAAATGTCTATCATATTGCAGAGGCCTTAACTGACCAGGGAGACCTTTCGGGCCAGTGACAGCTGCTATCACAGGAGAAGAATTACTTCACTGTTCTGTTTCTAGAGAAACAAAATCTTTAGCGGCTTCCGGTCAAATGGAATTTGTGGTATCCCCTGTTCTTTCACTTTTTTTACGTGGACTCAGCAAAGCCTTTGACAAGAACCACATGGGAGACTGAGAAAGAGCCTTCGTCACTCAGTCCCTCAGTCACAATCTCTTGGTCAATCAGTCCCTCAGTCACAATTTCTTGGTCACTCAGTCCCTCAGTCACAATTTCTCGGTCACTCAGTCCCTCAGTCACAATTTCTCGGTCACTCAGTCCCTCAGTCACAGTCTCTGCGTCACTCAGTCCCTCAGTCACAATCTCTCGGTCACTCAGCCCCTCAGTCACAGTCTCTGCATCACTCAGTCCCTCAGTCACAATCTCTCGGTCACTCAGTCCCTCAGTCAGAATCTCTCGGTTACTCAGTCCCTCAGTTACAATCTCTCGGTCACTCAGTCCCTCAGTCACAGTCTCTCGGTCACTCAGTCTCTCAGTCACAATCTCTCGGTCACTCAGTCCCTCAGTCACAATCTCTCGGTCACTCAGTCCCTCAGTCACAGTCTCTCCTTCACTCAGTCCCTCAGTTACAATCTCTCGGTCACTCAGTCCCTCAGTCAGAATCTCTCGGTCACTCAGTCCCTCAGTCACAATCTCTTGGTCAATCAGTCCCTCAGTCACAATTTCTCGGTCACTCAGTCCCTCAGTCACAGTCTCTGCGTCACTCAGTCCCTCAGTCACAATCCCTCGGTCACTCAGCCCCTCAGTCACAGTCTCTGCATCACTCAGTCCCTCAGTCACAATCTCTCGGTCACTCAGTCCCTCAGTCAGAATCTCTCGGTTACTCAGTCCCTCAGTTACAATCTCTCGGTCACTCAGTCCCTCAGTCACAGTCTCTCGGTCACTCAGTCTCTCAGTCACAATCTCTCGGTCACTCAGTCCCTCAGTCACAATCTCTCGGTCACTCAGTCCCTCAGTCACAGTCTCTCCGTCACTCAGTCCCTCAGTTACAATCTCTCGGTCACTCAGTCCCTCAGTCAGAATCTCTCGGTCACTCTGTCCCTCAGTCAGAATCTCTCGGTCACTCAGTCCCTCAGTCACAGTCTCTCGGTAACTAAGTCCCTCAGTCACAGTCTCTCGGTCACTCAGTCCCTCTGTCACAATCTCTCGGTCACTCAGTCCCTCAGTCACACTCTCTCGGTCACTCAGTCTGTGAGTCACGCAGTCTCAAGCCTAACCATAGCCCGAAACCTATGCTAAACCTTAAAACTAACACTAACGCTAAACCTAAACCGATCCCTCACCCTAAATCTAACCCGACTCCTAACCTGCAGGCTCAATGTTGAGGGAGTGCTGCAATTTCAGGGGGGGGACCTCAAGTGTTGGATGGGGCACTGTTGAGAGAGTGCTAGACAGTCAGAGAATCAATGTGGAGGGTATGCTGCACAATTGGAGGGTCACTGCTCAGGGAGTGTCACAGTGTCGGAGGGTCAGTTCTGAGGGAATGCTCCAAGTCAGAGGGTTAGTACTGAGGGGGTGCAGCACTCTCAGTGGGACATTACTAAGGGATTGCTGGACTTCTATGTGGCCAATACTGATGCAGCGGTGCAATTTGGAAGGAGAGTACTGAGGGATTGCAGAACTATCGGAGGGTCAGTACTGCGGATGTGCTACACTGATGGAGCGTCAGTACTGAGGGAATGCTGACCTGACAGACAGGCTGCACTGAGGGACCTAGCGCTGTCACAGGGCCAGTACTGATGGAACCAGCAATGCCAGAGGGGCAGTTCGAAGGGAGCACAGCACTCTCAGAGGGACTGTACTGAGTGATTCCAGGACTTTCATTGGTATAGTACTGAGGGAGCCCAACACTATCAGAGGGTCAAAATGAAGGCAGCGCTGCAGTGTCTGAGGCTCACCGCTGAGGGAGTGCTTCACTGTCAGAGGGTCAGTACTGAGGGAGTGCTGCACTGTCAGAGGGTCAGTCCTGATGAAGAGCTGTACACTGAGAGGGTCAGTCCAGAGGGAGAGCTGCACTTTCGGAGGGTCAGTCCTGAGGCGGAGCTGTACTGTCAGAGGGTCAGTCCCGAGGGAGAGCTGCACTTTCGGAGGGTCAGTCCTGAGGGAGAGCTGTACTGTCGGAGGGTCTGTCCTAAGGAAGTTTTCCAATGTTCGAGGGTCAGTACTGAGGGAATGCTGAAATGTCAGAGGGTCAGTACTTAGGGAGTGCTGAAACTCTCAGATGGACAGTAGTGAGGTAACACAGGACATTCAGGTGGAATGTATCCAGGGAACACAGCACTCTCACATGGACTGTACTGAGGGAACACTGCACTGTCAGATGGACAGTAATGAGGGAAGACTGAACTGTCAGATGTAGAGTAATGAGGGAACACAGCACTGTCAGATGTACAGTACTGAGGGAACACTGAACTGTCAGATGGACAGTAATGAGGGAAGACTGAACTGTCAGATGTACAGCAATGAAGGAACAATGCACTGCCAGATTTACTGTACTGAGGTAACACAGCACTGTCAGATGTACAGTAATGAGGGAACACAGCACTGTCAGATGGACAGTACTGAGGGATCACAGCACTGTCAGATGGACAGTACGGAGTGAACACTGAACTGTCAGATGGACAGCACTCAGGGAACACTGAACTGTCAGATGTGCAGTAATGAGGGAACAATGCACTGTCAGATGTACTGTACTGAGGGAACACAGCACGGTCAGATGTGCAGTAATGAGGGGAAAATGCACTGTCAGATTTACTGTACTGAGTAACAACTGAACTGTCAGATGGACAGTAATGAGGGAACACTGATCTGTCAGATGTACAGTAATGAAGGAACAATGCACTGTCAGATTTACTATACTAGTAAACACTGCACTGTCAGATGGACAGTACTGAGGGAACACAGCACTGTCAGATGTAGAGTACTGAGGGAAACTGAACTGTCAGATAGACAGCATTGAAGGAACACAGCACTCTCAGATGGACAGAACTGAGCGAATACTGAACTGTCACATGGACAGTACTGAGGGAACACGGAACTGTCAGAAGTACAGCATTGAAGGAAAACTGAGCTGTAATATGTACAGTACTGAGGGAACACAGCACTGTCAGATGTACAGAACTGAGGGAATACTGAAATGTCAGGTGTACAGTACAGAGTATACACTGCACTGTCAGATGGGCAGAACTGAGGTAACACAGCACTGTCAGATGGAAAGTACTGAGAGAACACAACACTGTCAGATGTACAGTACTGAGGGATCACAGCACTGTCAGATGTACTGTACAGAGGGAACACAACACTGTCAGATGCATAGAACCGAGGGAATACAGCACTGTCAGATGTACAGTACTGAGTAAACACAGCACTGTCAGATGTACAGTACTGAAGGAACACAGCACTGTCAGTTGTACAGTACTGAGGGATCACAGCACTGTCAGATGTACTGTAAAGAAGGAACACAACACTGTCAGATGCACAGTACTGAGGGAACACAGCACTGTCAGATGTACAGTACTGAGGGAACACAGCACTGTCAGAAGGACAGTACTGAGGGAACACAGCACTGTCAGATGGACAGTATTGAGGGAACACAGCACTGTCAGATGGACAGTACTGTGGGAACACAGCACTGTCAGATGTACAGTACTGTGGGAACACAGCACTGTCAGATGTACAGTACTGTGGGAACACAGCACTGTCAGATGTACAGTACTGAGTAAACACTGTATAGTCAGATGGACAGTACTGAGGGAACACAGCACTGTCAGATGGACAGTTCTGAGGGAACACAGCACTGTCAGATGGACAGTACTGAGGGAACACAGCACTGTCAGATGGACAGTACTGAGGGAACACAGCACTGTCAGATGTACAGTACTGAGGGAACACAGCACTGACAGATGTACAGTACTGTGGGAACACTGCACTGTCAGATGTACAGTACTGTGGGAACACAGCACTGTCAGAACGCCGCTCCTGAGGAATCACTGAATTGACAGATCGGCAATGCCAAAGAATCCATAACTTCCATAGTAGCAGAACTGAAGGGAACCCACTGCCCACATAGGAAATATTGTGAGTGTCCCTACACTCTCGAATGAGCAGTACAGCGTGAGTGTTTGTTATCACAGTTTGTGTTCTTTTGGTTGGGCAGAACATGATGACTGGAATACTTCATTCATCGTTCTCGAGAACTTTCCATCAACACCCCGATTGCTTAAATCAACAGACCTGGGCTTGGAATTTGGGTTATGGTGACCCGGACAGGTCATACCAGAGATTCCACAGTAGCCAGTCACCAGCTCACCTCTTATATCTCTTCATCAGCAACAACTATTTTCTCGATGAAGCTAAACTTGGGTCAGAATAGAAAACCGACAAAATATATTTGAACTGGCGGAGGATTCAAGTGAAAAAGAGGGTCATGGTGACCGACCATCAGCGTTAGATTGGCCGAGTGGACGCGCAGCCTGAACCATAACAAGCCGGGTCTGGGCTCGGCTGCATGTTCCAGCTGAACCGACCCAGTGTTTTTCCTCATTTCCATTAATGTGAAACTAGGGATTCTTTTCCACACCTTGTCCCATAAAACCCTGAACCTTTCAATGTGTCACCTGGCGATGGAATTTACTTCCCTCTTTAGTCTCAGCCCCTGAACGCCGCTGTTTGAATTATATTCAGCGCAGCGTGTGGCCCTGTGTGTTATATTCCGCCCGCTGCTCTCATTCAGGTCTCTCGGTGGTTCACGTAATATTCGTGATATTGAACATGGATTAACTGAAACCAATGCGGGGAATATGCTGAGTTTATTCCGAGTATAAGATGGCATCAAACACAATCACAATCATGCGACAACGAGCAGCACAAAACACCAGTTCAGAGGGTCACAGGGCAGCTGGTGAAACCTGCTCTCCTCTTCATCCGTCACCTCTTCTTGGTGCCTTACCTGTTCTCGGCTTTTACCCCAAGCCCAGAGAGTGACACCATCGACTCTCCACTGCTCTGCGAGCGGAAAAGTAACTCATTCGTTCCCCTTCCTCAGGAGTTGGGTGGATTGGATCATTGAAGAGACCTCATTACACTAGAGAGATTTACTTCATTAAAAACATTCAATAATATTCAGTCTCGATTTCTTTGTCTAAATCATGTGGTGATCGCCCGGACTGATGTATTCAACCTCCCACCAGCCTCTAGAGCCTTTGCATGACCACTCTGTTATCGATTAATCAGCCCTTTGTGTCACACTTTCTGATTTCACCCCCCGATTCTACCCTCCGGTTATTTTTATAATGCCCTTCATCAGGTCTCAGGCCTTCAGCTAAGTTTCAGGGCAGTATTGATGGGATTGACCTGTTGTCATTTATCTTTCTTCAGAGCTGTTTACACGGCCTGTGCTCTGCTCTGAGTGGCCAAGTTACCTTTTTTGCACAATTGTATCATGGAGTAAATCACTAAAGTGACTTATTTCTCAGTTTCACGCGCCAGTTACTGTTCATATTTCAGCAGCATCTTTCTTAAGCGAGGTTAACTGAACTCGCTAAGGTAGTTCTGAGTTCTGGTCATACGCTTTAAATGTCTATCATATTGCAGAGGCCTTAACTGACCAGGGAGACCTTTCGGGCCAGCGACAGCTGCTATCACAGGAGATGAATTACTTCACTGTTCTGTTTCTAGAGAACCAAAATCTTTAGCGGCTTCCGGTCAAATGGAATTTGTGGTATCCCCTGTTCATTCACTTTGTTTACGTGGACTCAGCAAAGCCTTTGATAAGAACCACATGGGAGACTGAGAAAGAGCCTCCGTCACTCAGTCCCTCAGTCACAAACTCTCGGTAACTCAGTCCCTCAGTCACAATCTCTCGGTCACTCAGTCACTCAGTCACAGTCTCTGCGTTACTCAGTCCCTCAGTCACAATCTCTCGGTCACTCAGCCCCTCAGTCACAGTCTCTGCGTCACTCATTCACAATCACTCGGTCACTCAGTCCCTCAGTCAGAATCTCTCCGTCACTCAGTCCCTCAGTCACAGTCTCTCGGTCACTCAGTCCCTCAGTCAGAATCTGTCGGTCACTCAGTCCCTCAGTCACAGTCTCTCGGTCACTCAGTCCCTCAGTCACAGTCTCTCGGTCACTCAGTCCCTCTGTCACAATCTCTCGGTCACTCAGTCCCTCAGTCACACTCTCTCGGTCACTCAGTCTGTGAGTCACGCAGTCTCAAGCCTAACCATAGCCCGAAACCTATGCTAAACCCTAAAACTAACACTAACGCTAAACCTAAACCGATCCTTCACCCTAAATCTAACCCGACTCCTAACCTGCAGGCTCAATGTTGAGGGAGTGCTGCAATTTCAGGGGGGGGACCTCAAGTGTTGGATGGGGCACTGTTGAGGTAGTGCTAGACAGTCAGAGAATCAATGTGGAGGGTATGCTGCACAATTGGAGGGTCACTGCTCAGGGAGTGTCACAGTGTCGGAGGGTCAGTTCTGAGGGAATGCTCCAAGTCAGAGGGTTAGTACTGAGGGGGTGCAGCACTCTCAGTGGGACATTACTAAGGGAGTGCTGGACTGCTATGTGGCCAATACTGATGCAGCGGTGCAATTTGGAAGGAGAGTACTGAGGGATTGCAGAACTATCGGAGGGTCAGTACTGCGGATGTGCTACACTGATGGAGCGTCAGTACTGAGGGAATGCTGACCTGACAGACAGGCTGTACTGAGGGACCTAGCGCTGTCACAGGGCCAGTACTGATGGAACCAGCAATGCCAGAGGGGCAGTTCGAAGGGAGCACAGCACTCTCAGACGGACTGTACTGAGTGATTCCAGGACTTTCATTGGTATAGTACTGAGGGAGCCCAACACTATCAGAGGGTCAAAATGAAGGCAGCGCTGCAGTGTCTGAGGCTCACCGCTGAGGGAGTGCTTCACTGTCAGAGGGTCAGTACTGAGGGAGTGCTGCACTGTCAGAGGTTCAGTCCTGATGAAGAGCTGTACACTGAGAGGGTCAGTCCAGAGGGAGAGCTGCACTTTCGGAGGGTCAGTCCTGAGGCGGAGCTGTACTGTCAGAGGGTCAGACCCGAGGGAGAGCTGCACTTTCGGAGGGTCAGTCCTGAGGGAGAGCTGTACTTTCGGAGGGTCTGTCCTAAGGAAGTTTTCCAATTTTCGAGGGTCAGTACTGAGGGAATGCTGAAATGTCAGAGGGTCAGTACTTAGGGAGTGCTGAAACTCTCAGATGGACAGTAGTGAGGTAACACAGGACATTCAGGTGGAATGTATCCAGGGAACACAGCACTCTCACATGGACTGTACTGAGGGAACACTGCACTGTCAGATGGACAGTAATGAGGGAACACTGAACTGTCAGATGTAGAGTAATGAGGGATCACAGCACTGTCAGATGTACAGTACTGAGGGAACACTGAACTGTCAGATGGTCAGTAATGAGGGAAGACTGAACTGTCAGATGTACAGTAATGAAGGAACAATGCACTGCCAGAATTACTGTACTGAGGGAACACAGCACTGTCAGATGTACAGTAATGAGGGAACACAGCACTGTCAGATGGACAGTACTGAGGGATCACAGCACTGTCAGATGGACAGTACGGAGTGAACACTGAACTGTCAGATGGACAGCACTCAGGGAACACTGAACTGTCAGATGTGCAGTAATGAGGGAACAATGCACTGTCAGATGTACTGTACTGAGGGAACACAGCACTGTCAGATGCACAGTACTGAGGGAACACAGCACTGTCAGATGGACAGTACTGAGGGAACACAGCACTGTCAGATGGACAGTACTGAGGGAACACAGCACTGTCAGATGGACAGTATTGAGGGAACACAGCACTGTCAGATGGACAGTACTGTGGGAACACAGCACTGTCAGATGTACAGTACTGTGGGAACACAGCACTGTCAGATGTACAGTACTGTGGGAACACAGCACTGTCAGATGTACAGTACTGAGTAAACACTGTATAGTCAGATGGACAGTACTGAGGGAACACAGCACTGTCAGATGGACAGTACTGAGGGAACACAGCACTGTCAGATGGACAGTACTGAGGGAACACAGCACTGTCAGATGTACAGTACTGTGGGAACACAGCACTGTCAGAACGCCGCTCCTGAGGAATCACTGAATTGACAGATCGGCAATGCCAAAGAATCCATAACTTCCATAGTAGCAGAACTGAAGGGAACCCACTGCCCACATAGGAAATATTGTGTGTCCCTACACTCTCGAATGAGCAGTACAGCGTGAGTGTTTGTTATCACAGTTTGTGTTCTTTTGGTTGGGCAGAACATGATGACTGGAATACTTCATTCATCGTTCTCGAGAACTTTCCATCAACACCCGATTGCTTAAATCAACAGACCTGGGCTTGGAATTTGGGTTATGGTGACCCGGACAGGTCATACCAGAGATTCCACAGTAGCCAGTCACCAGCTCACCTCTTATATCTCTTCATCAGCAACAACTATTTTCTCGATGAAGCTAAACTTGGGTCAGAATAGAAAACCGACAAAATATATTTGAACTGGCGGAGGATTCAAGTGAAAAAGAGGGTCATGGTGACCGACCATCAGCGTTAGATTGGCCGAGTGGACGCGCAGCCTGAACCATAACAAGCCGGGTCTGGGCTCGGCTGCATGTTCCAGCTGAACCGACCCAGTATTTTTCCTCATTTCCATTAATGTGAAACTAGGGATTCTTTTCCACACCTTGTCCCATAAAACCCTGAACCTTTCAATGTGTCACCTGGCGATGGAATTTACTTCCCTATTTAGTCTCAGCCCCTGAACGCCCCTGTTTGAATTATATTCAGCGCAGCGTGTGGCCCTGTGTGTTATATTCCGCCCGCTGCTCTCATTCAGGTCTCTCGGTGGCTCACGTAATATTCGTGATATTGAACATGGATTAACTGAAACCAATGCGGGGAATATGCTGAGTTTATTCCGAGTATAAGATGGCATCAAACACAATCACAATCATGCGACAGCGAGCAGCACAAAACACCAGTTCAGAGGGTCACAGGGCAGCTGGTGAAACCTGCTCTCCTCTTCATCCCTCACCTCTTCTTGGTGCCTTACCTGTTCTCGGCTTTTACCCCAAGCCCAGAGTGTGACACCATGGACTCTCCACTGCTCTGCGACCGGAAAAGTAACTCATTCGTTCCCCTTCCTCAGGAGTTGGGTGGATTGGATCATTGAAGAGACCTCATTACACTAGAGAGATTTACTTAATTAAAAACATTCAATAATATTCAGTCTCGATTTCTTTGTCTAAATCATGTGGTGATAGCCCGGACTGATGTATTCAACCTCCCACCAGCCTCTAGAGCCTTTGCATGTCCACTCTGTTATCGATTAATCAGCCCTTTGTGTCACACTTTCTGATTTCACCCCCCGATTCTACCCTCCGGTTATTTTTATAATGCCCTTCATCAGGTCTCAGGCCTTCAGCTAAGTTTCAGGGCAGTATTGATGGGATTGACCTGTTGTCATTTATCTTTCTTCAGAGCTGTTTACACGGCCTGTGCTCTGCTCTGAGTGGCCAAGTTACCTTTTTTGCACAATTGTATCATGGAGTAAATCACTAAAGTGACTTATTTCTCAGTTTCACACGCCAGTTACTGTTCATATTTCAGCAGCATCTTTCTTAAGCGAGGTTAACTGAACTCGCTAAGGTAGTTCTGAGTTCTGGTCATACGCTTTAAATGTCTATCATATTGCAGAGGCCTTAACTGACCAGGGAGACCTTTCGGGCCAGTGACAGCTGCCATCACAGGAGAAGAATTACTTCACTGTTCTGTTTCTAGAGAACCAAAATCTTTAGCAGCTTCCGGTCAAATGGAATTTGTGGTATCCCCTGTTCATTCACTTTGTTTACGTGGACTCAGCAAAGCCTTTGACAAGAACCACATGGGAGACTGAGAAAGAGCCTTCGTCACTCAGCCCCTCAGTCACAATCTCTCGGTCACTCAGTCCCTCAGTCACAATCTCTCGGTCACTCAGTCCCTCAGTCACAGTCTCTCCGTCACTCAGTCCCTCAGTTACAATCTCTCGGTCACTCAGTCCCTCAGTCACAGTCTCTGCATCACTCAGTCTCTCAGTCACAATCTCTCGGTCACTCAGTCCCTCAGTCACAATCTCTCGGTCACTCAGTCCCTCAGTCACAGTCTCTCCATCACTCAGTCCCTCAGTTACAATCTCTCGGTCACTCAGTCCCTCAGTCAGAATCTCTCGGTCACTCTGTCCCTCAGTCAGAATCTCTCGGTCACTCAGTCCCTCAGTCACAGTCTCTCGGTCACTCAGTCCCTCAGTCACAGTCTCTCGGTCACTCAGTCCCTCTGTCACAATCTCTCGGTCACTCAGTCCCTCAGTCACACTCTCTCGGTCACTCAGTCTGTGAGTCACGCAGTCTCAAGCCTAACCATAGCCCGAAACCTATGCTAAACCTTAAAACTAACACTAACGCTAAACCTAAACCGATCCCTCACCCTAAATCTAACCCGACTCCTAACCTGCATGCTCAATGTTGAGGGAGTGCTGCAATTTCGGGGGGGGACCTCAAGTGTTGGATGGGGCACTGTTGAGGGAGTGCTAGACAGTCAGAGAATCAATGTGGAGGG
Organism: Carcharodon carcharias; assembly: GCF_017639515.1. Classification (NCBI taxonomy): domain Eukaryota; kingdom Metazoa; phylum Chordata; class Chondrichthyes; order Lamniformes; family Lamnidae; genus Carcharodon; species Carcharodon carcharias. Next base: position 434,804 of record NW_024470656.1, on the reverse strand, counting down.
TATGCTGCACAATTGGAGGGTCACTGCTCAGGGAGTGTCACAGTGTCGGAGGGTCAGTTCTGAGGGAATGCTCCAAGTCAGAGGGTTAGTACTGAGGGGGTGCAGCACTCTCAGTGGGACATTACTAAGGGAGTGCTGGACTGCTATGTGGCCAATACTGATGCAGCGGTGCAATTTGGAAGGAGAGTACTGAGGGATTGCTGATCTATTGGAGGGTCAGTACTGCGGATGTGCTACACTGATGGAGCGTCAGTACTGAGGGAATGCTGACCTGACAGACAGGCTGTACTGAGGGACCTAGCCCTGTCACAGGGCCAGTACTGATGGAACCAGCAATGCCAGAGGGGCAGTTCGAAGGGAGCACAGCACTCTCAGAGGGACTGTACTGAGTGATTCCAGGACTTTCATTGGTATAGTACTGAGGGAGCCCAACACTATCAGAGGGTCAAAATGAAGGCAGCGCTGCAGTGTCTGAGGCTCACCGCTGAGGGAGTGCTTCACTGTCAGAGGGTCAGTACTGAGGGAGTGCTGCACTGTCAGAGGGTCAGTCCTGATGAAGAGCTGTACACTGAGAGGGTCAGTCCAGAGGGAGAGCTGCACTTTCGGAGGGTCAGTCCTGAGGCGGAGCTGTACTGTCAGAAGGTCAGTCCCGAGGGAGAGCTGCACTTTCGGAGGGTCAGTCCTGAGGGAGAGCTGTACTGTCGGAGAGTCTGTCCTATGGAAGTTTTCCAATGTTCGAGGGTCAGTACTGAGGGAATGCTGAAATGTCAGAGGGTCAGTACTTAGGGAGTGCTGAAACTCTCAGATGGACAGTAGTGAGGTAACACAGGACATTCAGGTGGAATGTATCCAGGGAACACAGCACTCTCACATGGACTGTACTGAGTGAACACTGCACTGTCAGATGGACAGTAATGAGGGAACACTGAACTGTCAGATGTAGAGTAATGAGGGAACACAGCACTCTCAGATGTACAGTACTGAGGGAACACTGAACTGTCAGATGGACAGTAATGAGGGAAGACTGAACTGTCAGATGTACAGTAACGAAGGATCAATGCACTGCCAGATTTACTGTACTGAGGGATCACAGCACTGTCAGATGGACAGTACTGAGGGAACACTGAACTGTCAGATGGACAGCACTCAGGGAACACTGAACTGTCAGATGTGCAGTAATGAGGGAGCAATGCACTGTCGAGATGTACTGTACTGAGGGAACACAGCACGGTCAGATGTGCAGTAATGAGGGAACAATGCACTGTCAGATTTACTGTACTGAGTAACCACTGAACTGTCAGATGGACAGTAATGAGGGAACACTGATCTGTCAGACATACAGTATTGAAGGAACAATGCACTGTCAGATTTATAATACTGAGTAAACACTGCACTGTCAGATGGACAGTACTGAGGGAACACAGCACTGTCAGATGTAGAGTACTGAGGGAAACTGAACTGTCAGATGGACAGCATTGAAGGAACACAGCACTCTCAGATGGACAGTACTGAGCGAATACGGAACTGTCACATGGACAGTACTGAGGGAACACGGAACTGTCAGAAGTACAGCGTTGAAGGAAAACTGAGCTGTAATATGTACAGTACTGAGGGAACACAGCACTGTCAGATGTACAGAACTGAGGGAATACTGAAATGTCAGGTGTACAGTACAGAATATACACTGCACTGTCAGATGGGCAGAACTGAGGTAACACAGCACTGTCAGATGGAAAGTACTGAGAGAACACAACACTGTCAGATGTACAGTACTGAGGGAACAGAGCTCTGTCAGATGGACAGTACTCAGGGAACACAGCACTGTCAGATGGACAGTACTCAGGGAACACAGCACTGTCAGATGGACAGTACTGAGGGAACAGAGCACTGTCAGATGGAAAGTACTGAGAGAACACAACACTGTCAGATGTACAGTGTTGAGGGAACGCAGCACTGTCAGATGGACAGTACTCAGGGAACACAGCACTGTCAGATGGACAGTACTGAGGGAACACAGCACTGTCAGATATATAGTACTGAGGGAACATAGCACTGTCAGATGTACATTATTGAGTAAACAGTGCACTGTCAGATGTACAGTAATCAGGGAACACATCACTGTTAGATGTACAGTACTGAGTAAACACTGCACTGTCAGATGTATAGTAAAGAGGGTACAATGCACTGTCAGATGGACAGTACTGAGTGAACACAGTATGGTTAGATATACATTACTGAATAAAAACTGCACTGTCAGATTTACAGTGCTGAGTAACCACTGCTCTGTCAGCTGCACAGTACTGAGGGAACACAACACTGTCAGATGGACAGTACTGAGTGAACACAGTACGGTCAGATATAGATTACTGAATAAAAAGTGCACTGTCACATGTACAGTGCTGAGTAACCACTGCTCTGTCAGCTGCACAGTACTGAGGGAACACAGCACTGTCAGAAGGACAGTACTGAGTAAACACTGCACTGTCAGATGTACAGTACTGAGGGAACACAGCACTGTCAGATGTACAGTACTGAGGGAACACTGTATAATCAGATGGACAGTACTGAGGGTACACAGCACTGTCAGATGGACAGTACTGAGGGAACACAGCACTGTCAGATGTACAGTACTGTGGGAACACAGCACTGTCAGGTGTACAGTACTGTGGGAACACAGCACTGTCAGATGTACAGTACTGTGGGAACACAGCACTGTCAGATGTACAGTACTGAGTAAACACTGTATAGTCAGATGGACATTACTGAGGGTACACAGCACTGTCAGATGGACAGTACTGAGGGAACACAGCACTGACAGATGTACAGAACTGAGGGAACACAGCACTGTCAGATGTACAGTACTGTGGGAACACAGCACTGTCAGAACGCCGCTCCTGAGGAATCACTGAATTGACAGATCGGCAATGCCAAAGAATCCATAATTTCCATAGTAGCAGAACTGAGGTAAACCACTGCCCACTTAGGAAATGTTGTGAGGGACCCTACACTCTCGAATGAGCAGTACAGCGTGAGTGTTTGTTATGACAGTTTGTGTTCTTTTGGTTGGGCAGAACATGATGACTGGAATACTTCATTCATCGTTCTCGAGAACTTTCCATCAACACCCGATTGCTTAAATCAACAGACCTGGGCTTGGAATTTGGGTTATGGTGACCCGGACAGGTCATACCAGAGATTCCACAGTAGCCAGTCACCAGCTCACCTCTTATATCTCTTCATCAGCAACAATATTTTCTCGATGAAGCTAAACTTGGGTCAGAATAGAAAACCGACAAAATATATTTGAACTGGCGGAGGATTCAAGTGAAAAAGAGGGTCATGGTGACCGACCATCAGCGTTAGATTGGCCGAGTGGACGCGCAGCCTGAACCATAACAAGCCGGGTCTGGGCTCGGCTGCATGTTCCAGCTGAACCGACCCAGTGTTTTTCCTCATTTCCATTAATGTGAAACTAGGGATTCTTTTCCACACCTTGTCCCATAAAACCCTGAACCTTTCAATGTGTCACCTGGCGATGGAATTTAATTCCCTCTTTAGTCTCAGCCCCTGAACGCCGCTGTTTGAATTATATTCAGCGCAGCGTGTGGCCCTGTGTGTTATATTCCGCCCGCTGCTCTCATTCGGGTCTCTCGGTGGCTCACGTAATATTCGTGATATTGAACATGGATTAACTGAAACCAATGCGGGGAATATGCTGAGTTTATTCCGAGTATAAGATGGCATCAAACACAATCACAATCATGCGACAGCGAGCAGCACAAAACACCAGTTCAGAGGGTCACAGGGCAGCTGGTGAAACCTGCTCTCCTCTTCATCCCTCACCTCTTCTTGGTGCCTTACCTGTTCTCGGCTTTTACCCCAAGCCCAGAGTGTGACACCATGGACTCTCCACTGCTCTGCGACCGGAAAAGTAACTCATTCGTTCCCCTTCCTCAGGAGTTGGGTGGATTGGATCATTGAAGAGACCTCATTACACTAGAGAGATTTACTTAATTAAAAACATTCAATAATATTCAGTCTCGATTTCTTTGTCTAAATCATGTGGTGATAGCCCGGACTGATGTATTCAACCTCCCACCAGCCTCTAGAGCCTTTGCATGTCCACTCTGTTATCGATTAATCAGCCCTTTGTGTCACACTTTCTGATTTCAACCCCCGATTCTACCCTCCGGTTATTTTTATAATGCCCTTCATCAGGTCTCAGGCCTTCAGCTAAGTTTCAGGGCAGTAATGATGGGATTGACCTGTTGTCATTTATCTTTCTTCAGAGCTGTTTACACGGCCTGTGCTCTGCTCTGAGTGGCCAAGTTACCTTTTTTGCACAATTGTATCATGGAGTAAATCACTAAAGTGACTTATTTCTCAGTTTCACACGCCAGTTACTGTTCATATTTCAGCAGCATCTTTCTTAAGCGAGGTTAACTGAACTCGCTAAGGTAGTTCTGAGTTCTGGTCATACGCTTTAAATGTCTATCATATTGCAGAGGCCTTAACTGACCAGGGAGACCTTTCGGGCCAGTGACAGCTGCCATCACAGGAGAAGAATTACTTCACTGTTCTGTTTCTAGAGAACCAAAATCTTTAGCAGCTTCCGGTCAAATGGAATTTGTGGTATCCCCTGTTCATTCACTTTGTTTACATGGACTCAGCAAAGCCTTTGACAAGAACCACATGGGAGACTGAGAAAGAGCCTTCGTCACTCAGCCCCTCAGTCACAATCTCTCGGTCACTCAGTCCCTCAGTCACAATCTCTCGGTCACTCAGTCCCTCAGTCACAGTCTCTCCGTCACTCAGTCCCTCAGTTACAATCTCTCGGTCACTCAGTCCCTCAGTCACAGTCTCTGCATCACTCAGTCTCTCAGTCACAATCTCTCGGTCACTCAGTCCCTCAGTCACAATCTCTCGGTCACTCAGTCCCTCAGTCACAGTCTCTCCATCACTCAGTCCCTCAGTTACAATCTCTCGGTCACTCAGTCCCTCAGTCAGAATCTCTCGGTCACTCTGTCCCTCAGTCAGAATCTCTCGGTCACTCAGTCCCTCAGTCACAGTCTCTCGGTCACTCAGTCCCTCAGTCACAGTCTCTCGGTCACTCAGTCCCTCTGTCACAATCTCTCGGTCACTCAGTCCCTCAGTCACACTCTCTCGGTCACTCAGTCTGTGAGTCACGCAGTCTCAAGCCTAACCATAGCCCGAAACCTATGCTAAACCTTAAAACTAACACTAACGCTAAACCTAAACCGATCCCTCACCCTAAATCTAACCCGACTCCTAACCTGCAGGCTCAATGTTGAGGGAGTGCTGCAATTTCGGGGGGGGACCTCAAGTGTTGGATGGGGCACTGTTGAGGGAGTGCTAGACAGTCAGAGAATCAATGTGGAGGGTATGCTGCACAATTGGAGGGTCACTGCTCAGGGAGTGTCACAGTGTCGGAGGGTCAGTTCTGAGGGAATGCTCCAAGTCAGAGGGTTAGTACTGAGGGGGTGCAGCACTCTCAGTGGGACATTACTAAGGGAGTGCTGGACTGCTATGTGGCCAATACTGATGCAGCGGTGCAATTTGGAAGGAGAGTACTGAGGGATTGCTGATCTATTGGAGGGTCAGTACTGCGGATGTGCTACACTGATGGAGCGTCAGTACTGAGGGAATGCTGACCTGACAGACAGGCTGTACTGAGGGACCTAGCGCTGTCACAGGGCCAGTACTGATGGAACCAGCAATGCCAGAGGGGCAGTTCGAAGGGAGCACAGCACTCTCAGAGGGACTGTACTGAGTGATTCCAGGACTTTCATTGGTATAGTACTGAGGGAGCCCAACACTATCAGAGGGTCAAAATGAAGGCAGCGCTGCAGTGTCTGAGGCTCACCACTGAGGGAGTGCTTCACTGTCAGAGGGTCAGTACTGAGGGAGTGCTGCACTGTCAGAGGGTCAGTCCTGATGAAGAGCTGTACACTGAGAGGGTCAGTCCAGAGGGAGAGCTGCACTTTCGGAGGGTCAGTCCTGAGGCGGAGCTGTACTGTCAGAAGGTCAGTCCCGAGGGAGAGCTGCACTTTCGGAGGGTCAGTCCTGAGGGAGAGCTGTACTGTCGGAGAGTCTGTCCTATGGAAGTTTTCCAATGTTCGAGGGTCAGTACTGAGGGAATGCTGAAATGTCAGACGGTCAGTACTTAGGGAGTGCTGAAACTCTCAGATGGACAGTAGTGAGGTAACACAGGACATTCAGGTGGAATGTATCCAGGGAACACAGCACTCTCACATGGACTGTACTGAGTGAACACTGCACTGTCAGATGGACAGTAATGAGGGAACACTGAACTGTCAGATGGACAGCACTCAGGGAACACTGAACTGTCAGATGTGCAGTAATGAGGGAGCAATGCACTGTCGAGATGTACTGTACTGAGGGAACACAGCACGGTCAGATGTGCAGTAATGAGGGAACAATGCACTGTCAGATTTACTGTACTGAGTAACCACTGAACTGTCAGATGGACAGTAATGAGGGAACACTGATCTGTCAGACATACAGTATTGAAGGAACAATGCACTGTCAGATTTATAATACTGAGTAAACACTGCACTGTCAGATGGACAGTACTGAGGGAACACAGCACTGTCAGATGTAGAGTACTGAGGGAAACTGAACTGTCAGATGGACAGCATTGAAGGAACACAGCACTCTCAGATGGACAGTACTGAGCGAATACTGAACTGTCACATGGACAGTACTGAGGGAACACGGAACTGTCAGAAGTACAGCGTTGAAGGAAAACTGAGCTGTAATATGTACAGTACTGAGGGAACACAGCACTGTCAGATGTACAGAACTGAGGGAATACTGAAATGTCAGGTGTACAGTACAGAATATACACTGCACTGTCAGATGGGCAGAACTGAGGTAACACAGCACTGTCAGATGGAAAGTACTGAGAGAACACAACACTGTCAGATGTACAGTGTTGAGGGAACGCAGCACTGTCAGATGGACAGTACTCAGGGAACACAGCACTGTCAGATGGACAGTACTGAGGGAACACAGCACTGTCAGATATATAGTACTGAGGGAACATAGCACTGTCAGATGTACATTATTGAGTAAACAGTGCACTGTCAGATGTACAGTAATCAGGGAACACATCACTGTTAGATGTACAGTACTGAGTAAACACTGCACTGTCAGATGTATAGTAAAGAGGGTACAATGCACTGTCAGATGGACAGTACTGAGTGAACACAGTATGGTTAGATATACATTACTGAATAAAAACTGCACTGTCAGATTTACAGTGCTGAGTAACCACTGCTCTGTCAGCTGCACAGTACTGAGGGAACACAACACTGTCAGATGGACAGTACTGAGTGAACACAGTACGGTCAGATATAGATTACTGAATAAAAAGTGCACTGTCACATGTACAGTGCTGAGTAACCACTGCTCTGTCAGCTGCACAGTACTGAGGGAACACAGCACTGTCAGAAGGACAGTACTGAGTAAACACTGCACTGTCAGATGTACAGTACTGAGGGAACACAGCACTGTCAGATGTACAGTACTGAGGGAACACTGTATAATCAGATGGACAGTACTGAGGGTACACAGCACTGTCAGATGGACAGTACTGAGGGAACACAGCACTGTCAGATGTACAGTACTGTGGGAACACAGCACTGTCAGGTGTACAGTACTGTGGGAACACAGCACTGTCAGATGTACAGTACTGTGGGAACACAGCACTGTCAGATGTACAGTACTGAGTAAACACTGTATAGTCAGATGGACATTACTGAGGGTACACAGCACTGTCAGATGGACAGTACTGAGGGAACACAGCACTGACAGATGTACAGAACTGAGGGAACACAGCACTGTCAGATGTACAGTACTGTGGGAACACAGCACTGTCAGAACGCCGCTCCTGAGGAATCACTGAATTGACAGATCGGCAATGCCAAAGAATCCATAATTTCCATAGTAGCAGAACTGAGGTAAACCACTGCCCACTTAGGAAATGTTGTGAGGGACCCTACACTCTCGAATGAGCAGTACAGCGTGAGTGTTTGTTATGACAGTTTGTGTTCTTTTGGTTGGGCAGAACATGATGACTGGAATACTTCATTCATCGTTCTCGAGAACTTTCCATCAACACCCGATTGCTTAAATCAACAGACCTGGGCTTGGAATTTGGGTTATGGTGACCCGGACAGGTCATACCAGAGATTCCACAGGAGCCACTCACCAGCTCACCTCTTATATCTCTTCATCAGCAACAATATTTTCTCGATGAAGCTAAACTTGGGTCAGAATAGAAAACCGACAAAATATATTTGAACTGGCGGAGGATTCAAGTGAAAAAGAGGGTCATGGTGACCGACCATCACCGTTAGATTGGCCGAGTGGACGCGCGGCCTGAACCATAACAAGCCGGGTCTGGGATCGGCTGCATGTTCCAGCTGAACCGACCCAGTGTTTTTCCTCATTTCCATTAATGTGAAACTAGGGATTCTTTTCCACACCTTGTCCCATAAAACCCTGAACCTTTCAGTGTGTCACCTGGCGATGGAATTTACTTCCCTATTTAGTCTCAGCCCCTGAATGCCGCTGTTTGAATTATATTCAGCGCAGCGTGTGGCCCTGTGTGTTATATTCCGCCCGCTGCTCTCATTCGGGTCTCTCGGTGGTTCACGTAATATTCGTGATATTGAACATGGATTAACTGAAACCAATGCGGGGAATATGCTGAGTTTATTCCGAGTATAAGATGGCATCAAACACAATCACAATCATGCGACAGCGAGCAGCACAAAACACCAGTTCAGAGGGTCACAGGGCAGCTGGTGAAACCTGCTCTCCTCTTAATCCTTCACCTCTTCTTGGTGCCTTACCTGTTCTCGGCTTTTACCCCAAGCCCAGAGTGTGACACCATTGACTCTCCACTGCTCTGCGAGCGGAAAAGTAACTCATTCGTTCCCCTTCCTCAGGAGTTGGGTGGATTGGATCATTGAAGAGACCTCATTACACTAGAGAGATTTACTTAATTAAAAACATTCAATAATATTCAGTCTCGATTTCTTTGTCTAAATCATGTGGTGATCGCCCGGACTGATGTATTCAACCTCCCACCAGCCTCTAGAGCCTTTGCATGTCCACTCTGTTATCGATTAATCAGCCCTTTGTGTCACACTTTCTGATTTCACCCCCCGATTCTACCCTCCGGTTATTTTTATAATGCCCTTCATCAGGTCTCAGGCCTTCAGCTAAGTTTCAGGGCAGTATTGATGGGATTGACCTGTTGTCATTTATCTTTCTTCAGAGCTGTTTACACGGCCTGTGCTCTGCTCTGAGTGGCCAAGTTACCTTTTTTGCACAATTGTATCATGGAGTAAATCACTAAAGTGACTTATTTCTCAGTTTCACACGCCAGTTACTGTTCATATTTCAGCAGCATCTTTCTTAAGCGAGGTTAACTGAACTCGCTAAGGTAGTTCTGAGTTCTGGTCATACGCTTTAAATGTCTATCATATTGCAGAGGCCTTAACTGACCAGGGAGACCTTTCGGGCCAGTGACAGCTGCCATCACAGGGGAAGAATTACTTCACTGTTCTGTTTCTAGAGAACCAAAATCTTTAGCAGCTTCCGGTCAAATGGAATTTGTGGTATCCCCTGTTCATTCACTTTGTTTACGTGGACTCAGCAAAGCCTTTGACAAGAACCACATGGGAGACTGAGAAAGAGCCTTCGTCACTCAGCCCCTCAGTCACAGTCTCTCGGTCACTCAGTCCCTCAGTCACAATCTCTCGGTCACTCAGTCCCTCAGTCACAGTCTCTCCGTCATTCAGTCCCTCAGTTACAATCTCTCGGTCACTCAGTCCCTCAGTCACAGTCTCTGCATCACTCAGTCTCTCAGTCACAATCTCTCGGTCACTCAGTCCCTCAGTCACAATCTCTCGGTCACTCAGTCCCTCAGTCACAGTCTCTCTGTCACTCAGTCCCTCAGTTACAATCTCTCGGTCACTCAGTCCCTCAGTCAGAATCTCTCGGTCACTCTGTCCCTCAGTCAGAATCTCTCGGTCACTCAGTCCCTCAGTCACAGTCTCTCGGTCACTCAGTCCCTCAGTCACAGTCTCTCGGTCACTCAGTCCCTCAGTCAGAATCTCTCGGTCACTCAGCCCCTCAGTCACAATCTCTCGGTCACTCTGTCCCTCAGTCACAATCTCTCGGTCACTCAGTCCCTCAGTCACAGTCTCTCCGTCACTCAGTCCCTCAGTTACAATCTCTCGGTCACTCAGTCCCTCAGTCACAGTCTCTGCATCACTCAGTCTCTCAGTCACAATCTCTCGGTCACTCAGTCCCTCAGTCACATTCTCTCCGTCACTCAGTCCCTCAGTTACAATCTCTCGGTCACTCAGTCCCTCAGTCAGAATCTCTCGGTCACTCTGTCCCTCAGTCAGAATCTCTCGGTCACTCAGTCCCTCAGTCACAGTCTCTCGGTCACTCAGTCCCTCAGTCACAGTCTCTCGGTCACTCAGTCCCTCTGTCACAATCTCTCGGTCACTCAGTCCCTCAGTCACACTCTCTCGGTCACTCAGTCTGTGTGTCACGCAGTCTCAAGCCTAACCATAGCCCGAAACCTATGCTAAACCTTAAAACTAACACTAACGCTAAACCTAAACCGACCCCTCACCCTAAATCTAACCCGACTCCTAACCTGCATGCTCAATGTTGAGGGAGTGCTGCAATTTCGTGGGGGGACCTCAAGTGTTGGATGGGGCACTGTTGAGGGAGTGCTAGACAGTCAGAGAATCAATGTGGAGGGTATGCTGCACAATTGGAGGGTCACTGCTCAGGGAGTGTCACAGTGTCGGAGGGTCAGTTCTGAGGGAATGCTCCAAGTCAGAGGGTTAGTACTGAGGGGGTGCAGCACTCTCAGTGGGACATTACTAAGGGAGTGCTGGACTGCTATGTGGCCAATACTGATGCAGCGGTGCAATTTGGAAGGAGAGTACTGAGGGATTGCTGATCTATTGGAGGGTCAGTACTGCGGATGTGCTACACTGATGGAGCGTCAGTACTGAGGGAATGCTGACCTGACAGACAGGCTGTACTGAGGGACCTAGCGCTGTCACAGGGCCAGTACTGATGGAACCAGCAATGCCAGAGGGGCAGTTCGAAGGGAGCACAGCACTCTCAGAGGGACTGTACTGAGTGATTCCAGGACTTTCATTGGTATAGTACTGAGGGAGCCCAACACTATCAGAGGGTCAAAATGAAGGCAGCGCTGCAGTGTCTGAGGCTCACCGCTGAGGGAGTGCTTCACTGTCAGAGGGTCAGTACTGAGGGAGTGCTGCACTGTCAGAGGGTCAGTCCTGATGAAGAGCTGTACACTGAGAGGGTCAGTCCAGAGGGAGAGCTGCACTTTCGGAGGGTCAGTCCTGAGGCGGAGCTGTACTGTCAGAAGGTCAGTCCCGAGGGAGAGCTGCACTTTCGGAGGGTCAGTCCTGAGGGAGAGCTGTACTGTCGGAGAGTCTGTCCTAAGGAGGTTTTCCAATGTTCGAGGGTCAGTACTGAGGGAATGCTGAAATGTCAGAGGGTCAGTACTTAGGGAGTGCTGAAACTCTCAGATGGACAGTAGTGAGGTAACACAGGACATTCAGGTGGAATGTATCCAGGGAACACAGCACTCTCACATGGACTGTACTGAGGGAACACTGCACTGTCAGATGGACAGTAATGAGGGAACACTGAACTGTCAGATGTAGAGTAATGAGGGAACACAGCACTGTCAGATGTACAGTACTGAGGGAACACTGAACTGTCAGATGGACAGTACTGAGGGAACACTGAACTGTCAGATGGACAGTAATGAGGGAAGACTGAACTGTCAGATGTACAGTAATGAAGGAACAATGCACTGCCAGATTTACTGTACTGAGGGAACACAGCACTGTCAGATGTACAGTAATGAGGGAACACAGCACTGTCAGATGGACAGTACTGAGGGATCACAGCACTGTCAGATGGACAGTACGGAGTGAACACTGAACTGTCAGATGGACAGCACTCTGGGAACACTGAACTGTCAGATGTGCAGTAATGAGGGAACAATGCACTGTCAGATGTACTGTACTGAGGCAACACAGCACGGTCAGATGTGTAGTAATGAGGGGACAATGCACTGTCAGATTTACTGTACTGAGTAACCACTGAACTGTCAGATGGACAGTAATGAGGGAACACTGATCTGTCAGATGTACAGTAATGAAGGAACAATGCACTGTCAGATTTACTATACTGAGTAAACACTGCACTGTCAGATGGACAGTACTGAGGGAACACAGCACTGTCAGATGTAGAGTACTGAGGGAAACTGAACTGTCAGATAGACAGCATTGAAGGAACACAGCACTCTCAGATGGACAGTACTGAGCGAATACTGAACTGTCACATGGACAGTACTGAGGGAACACAGAACTGTCAGAAGTACAGCATTGAAGGAAAACTGAGCTGTAATATGTACAGTACTGAGGGAACACAGCACTGTCAGATGTACAGAACTGAGGGAATACTGAAATGTCAGGTGTACAGTACAGAGTATACACTGCACTGTCAGATGGGCAGAACTGAGGTAACACAGCACTGTCAGATGGAAAGTAATGAGAGAACACAACACTGTCAGATGTACAGTACTGAGGGATCACAGCACTGTCAGATGTACTGTACAGAGGGAACACAACACTGTCAGATGCATAGAACTGAGGGAACACAGCACTGTCAGATGTACAGTACTGAGTAAACACAGCACTGTCAGATGTACAGTACTGAAGGAACACAGCACTGTCAGATGTACAGTACTGAGGGATCACAGCACTGTCAGATGTACTGTAAAGAAGGAACACAACACTGTCAGATGCACAGTACTGAGGGAACACAGCACTGTCAGATGTACAGTACTGAGGGAACACAGCACTGTCAGATGGACAGTACTGAGGGAACACAGCACTGTCAGATGGACAGTATTGAGGGAACACAGCACTGTCAGATGGACAGTACTGTGGGAACACAGCACTGTCAGATGTACAGTACTGTGGGAACACAGCACTGTCAGATGTACAGTACTGAGTAAACACTGTATAGTCAGATGGACAGTACTGAGGGAACACAGCACTGTCAGATGGACAGTACTGAGGGAACACAGCACTGTCAGATGTACAGTACTGAGGGAACACAGCACTGACAGATGTACAGTACTGTGGGAACACTGCACTGTCAGATGTACAGTACTGTGGGAACACAGCACTGTCAGAACGCCGCTCCTGAGGAATCACTGAATTGACAGATCGGCAATGCCAAAGAATCCATAACTTCCATAGTAGCAGAACTGAAGGGAACCCACTGCCCACATAGGAAATATTGTGAGTGTCCCTACACTCTCGAATGAGCAGTACAGCGTGAGTGTTTGTTATCACAGTTTGTGTTCTTTTGGTTGGGCAGAACATGATGACTGGAATACTTCATTCATCGTTCTCGAGAACTTTCCATCAACACCCGATTGCTTAAATCAACAGACCTGGGCTTGGAATTTGGGTTATGGTGACCCGGACAGGTCATACCAGAGATTCCACAGTAGCCAGTCACCAGCTCACCTCTTATATCTCTTCATCAGCAACAACTATTTTCTCGATGAAGCTAAACTTGGGTCAGAATAGAAAACAGACAAAATATATTTGAACTGGCGGAGGATTCAAGTGAAAAAGAGGGTCATGGTGACCGACCATCAGCGTTAGATTGGCCGAGTGGACGCGCAGCCTGAACCATAACAAGCCGGGTCTGGGCTCGGCTGCATGTTCCAGCTGAACCGACCCAGTGTTTTTCCTCATTTCCATTAATGTGAAACTAGGGATTCTTTTCCACACCTTGTCCCATAAAACCCTGAACCTTTCAATGTGTCACCTGGCGATGGAATTTACTTCCCTCTTTAGTCTCAGCCCCTGAACGCCGCTGTTTGAATTATATTCAGCGCAGCGTGTGGCCCTGTGTGTTATATTCCGCCCGCTGCTCTCATTCAGGTCTCTCGGTGGTGCACGTAATATTCGTGATATTGAACATGGATTAACTGAAACCAATGCGGGGAATATGCTGAGTTTATTCCGAGTATAAGATGGCATCAAACACAATCACAATCATGCGACAACGAGCAGCACAAAACACCAGTTCAGAGGGTCACAGGGCAGCTGGTGAAACCTGCTCTCCTCTTCATCCTTCACCTCTTCTTGGTGCCTTACCTGTTCTCGGCTTTTACCCCAAGCCCAGAGTGTGACACCATCGACACTCCACTGCTCTGAGATCGGCAAAGTAACTCATTCGTTCCCCTTCCTCAGGAGTTGGGTGGATTGGATCATTGAAGAGACCTCATTACACTAGAGAGATTTACTTAATTAAAAACATTCAATAATATTCAGTCTCGATTTCTTTGTCTAAATCATGTGGTGATAGCCCGGACTGATGTATTCAACCTCCCACCAGCCTCTAGAGCCTTTGCATGTCCACTCTGTTATCGATTAATCAGCCCTTTGTGTCACACTTTCTGATTTCAACCCCCGATTCTACCCTCCGGTTATTTTTATAATGCCCTTCATCAGGTCTCAGGCCTTCAGCTAAGTTTCAGGGCAGTAATGATGGGATTGACCTGTTGTCATTTATCTTTCTTCAGAGCTGTTTACACGGCCTGTGCTCTGCTCTGAGTGGCCAAGTTACCTTTTTTGCACAATTGTATCATGGAGTAAATCACTAAAGTGACTTATTTCTCAGTTTCACACGCCAGTTACTGTTCATATTTCAGCAGCATCTTTCTTAAGCGAGGTTAACTGAACTCGCTAAGGTAGTTCTGAGTTCTGGTCATACGCTTTAAATGTCTATCATATTGCAGAGGCCTTAACTGACCAGGGAGACCTTTCGGGCCAGTGACAGCTGCCATCACAGGAGAAGAATTACTTCACTGTTCTGTTTCTAGAGAACCAAAATCTTTAGCAGCTTCCGGTCAAATGGAATTTGTGGTATCCCCTGTTCATTCACTTTGTTTACGTGGACTCAGCAAAGCCTTTGACAAGAACCACATGGGAGACTGAGAAAGAGCCTTCGTCACTCAGTCCCTCAGTCACAATCTCTCGGTCACTCAGTCCCTCAGTCACAATCTCTCGGTCACTCAGTCCCTCAGTCACAGTCTCTGCGTCACTCAGTCCCTCAGTCACAATCTCTCGGTCACTCAGCCCCTCAGTCACAGTCTCTGCATCACTCAGTCCCTCAGTCACAATCTCTCGGTCACTCAGTCCCTCAGTCAGAATCTCTCGGTCACTCAGTCCCTCAGTCACAATCTCTCCGTCACTCAGTCCCTCAGTTACAATCTCTCGGTCACTCAGTCCCTCAGTCACAGTCTCTCGGTCACTCAGTCTCTCAGTCACAATCTCTCGGTCACTCAGTCCCTCAGTCACAATCTCTCGGTCACTCAGTCCCTCAGTCACAGTCTCTCCGTCACTCAGTCCCTCAGTTACAATCTCTCGGTCACTCAGTCCCTCAGTCAGAATCTCTCGGTCACTCTGTCCCTCAGTCAGAATCTCTCGGTCACTCAGTCCCTCAGTCACAGTCTCTCGGTCACTCAGTCCCTCAGTCACAGTCTCTCGGTCACTCAGTCCCTCTGTCACAATCTCTCGGTAACTCAGACCCTCAGTCACACTCTCTTGGTCACTCAGTCTGTGAGTCACGCAGTCTCAAGCCTAACCATAGCCCGAACCCTATGCTAAACCTTAAAACTAACACTAACGCTAAACCTAAACCGATCCCTCACCCTAAATCTAACCCGACTCCTAACCTGCAGGCTCAATGTTGAGGGGGTGCTGCAATTTCAGGGGGGGGGGACCTCAAGTGTTGGATGGGGCACTGTTGAGGGAGTGCTAGACAGTCAGAGAATCAATGTGGAGGGTATGCTGCACAATTGGAGGGTCACTGCTCAGGGAGTGTCACAGTGTCGGAGGGTCAGTTCTGAGGGAATGCTCCAAGTCAGAGGGTTAGTACTGAGGGGGTGCCGCACTCTCAGTGGGACATTACTAAGGGAGTGCTGGACTGCTATGTGGCCAATACTGATGCAGCTGTGCAATTTGGAAGGAGAGTACTGAGGGATTGCTGATCTATTGGAGGGTCAGTACTGCGGATGTGCTACACTGATGGAGCGTCAGTACTGAGGGAATGCTGACCTGACAGACAGGCTGTACTGAGGGACCTAGCACTGTCACAGGGCCAGTACTGATGGAACCAGCAATGCCAGAGGGGCAGTTCGAAGGGAGCACAGCACTCTCAGAGGGACTGTACTGAGTGATTCCAGGACTTTCATTGGTATAGTACTGAGGGAGCCCAACACTATCAGAGGGTCAAAATGAAGGCAGCGCTGCAGTGTCTGAGGCTCACCGCTGAGGGAGTGCTTCACTGTCAGAGGGTCAGTACTGAGGGAGTGCTGCACTGTCAGAGGGTCAGTCCTGATGAAGAGCTGTACACTGAGAGGGTCAGTCCAGAGGGAGAGCTGCACTTTCGGAGGGTCAGTCCTGAGGCGGAGCTGTACTGTCAGAAGGTCAGTCCCGAGGGAGAGCTGCACTTTCGGAGGGTCAGTCCTGAGGGAGAGCTGTACTTTCGGAGGGTCTGTCCTAAGGAAGTTTTCCAATGTTCGAGGGTCAGTACTGAGGGAATGCTGAAATGTCAGAGGGTCAGTAGTTAGGGAGTGCTGAAACTCTCAGATGGACAGTAGTGAGGTAACACAGGACATTCAGGTGGAATGTATCCAGGGAACACAGCACTCTCACATGGACTGTACTGAGGGAACACTGCACTGTCAGATGGACAGTAATGAGGGAACACTGAACTGTCAGATGTAGAGTAATGAGGGAACACAGCACTGTCAGATGTACAGTACTGAGGGAACACTGAACTGTCAGATGGACAGTAATGAGGGAAGACTGAACTGTCAGATGTACAGTAATGAAGGAACAATGCACTGCCAGATTTACTGTACTGAGGGATCACAGCACTGTCAGATAGACAGTACTGAGGGAACACTGAACTGTCAGATGGACAGCACTCAGGGAACACTGAACTGTCAGATGTGCAGTAATGAGGGAGCAATGCACTGTCGAGATGTACTGTACTGAGGGAACACAGCACGGTCAGATGTGCAGTAATGAGGGAACAATGCACTGTCAGATTTACTGTACTGAGTAACCACTGAACTGTCAGATGGACAGTAATGAGGGAACACTGATCTGTCAGACGTACAGTAATGAAGGAACAATGCACTGTCAGATTTACTATACTGAGTAAACACTGCACTGTCAGATGGACAGTACTGAGGGAACACAGCACTGTCAGATGTAGAGTACTGAGGGAAACTGAACTGTCAGATGGACAGCATTGAAGGAACACAGCACTCTCAGATGGACAGTACTGAGCGAATACTGAACTGTCACATGGACAGTACTGAGGGAACACGGAACTGTCAGAAGTACAGCGTTGAAAGGAAAACTGAGCTGTAATATGTACAGTACTGAGGGAACACAGCACTGTCAGATGTACAGAACTGAGGGAATACTGAAATGTCAGGTGTACAGTACAGAATATACACTGCACTGTCAGATGGGCAGAACTGAGGTAACACAGCACTGTCAGATGGAAAGTACTGAGAGAACACAACACTGTCAGATGTACAGTACTGAGGGAACAGAGCACTGTCAGATGGACAGTACTCAGGGAACACAGCACTGTCAGATGGACAGTACTGAGGGAACAGAGCACTGTCAGATGGAAAGTACTGAGAGAACACAACACTTTCAGATGTACAGTGTTGAGGGAACGCAGCACTGTCAGATGGACAGTTCTCAGGGAACACAGCACTGTCAGATGGTCAGTACTCAGGGAACACAGCACTGTCAGATGGACAGTACTGAGGGAACCCAGCACTGTCAGATATATAGTACTGAGGGAACATAGCACTGTCAGATGTACATTATTGAGTAAACACTGCACTGTCAGATGTATAGTAAAGAGGGTACAATGCACTGTCAGATGGACAGTACTGAGTGAACACAGTACGGTTAGATATACATTACTGAATAAAAACTGCACTGTCAGATTTACAGTGCTGAGTAACCACTGCTCTGTCAGCTGCACAGTACTGAGGGAACACAACACTGTCAGATGGACGGTACTGAGTGAACACAGTACGGTCAGATATAGATTACTGAATAAAAAGTGCACTGTCACATATACAGTGCTGAGTAACCACTGCTCTGTCAGCTGCACAGTACTGAGGGAACACAGCACTGTCAGATGTACAGTACTGAGTAAACACTGCACTATCAGATGTACAGTACTGAGGGAACACAGCACTGTCAGATGTACAGTACTGAGGGAACACTGAACTGTCAGATGTACAGTACTGAGTAAACACTGCACTGTCAGATTACAGTACTGAGGGAACACAGCACTGTCAGATGTACAGTACTGAGTGAACACAGCACTGTCAGATGGACAGTACGGAGGGAACACAGCACTTTCAGAAGTACAGTACTGAGTAAACAATGCACTGTCAGATGTACAGTGCTGAGTAAACACAGCACTGTCAGATGTACAGTAGTGAGGGAACACATCACTGTCAGATGCACAGTAGTGAGTAATACGCTGCGCTGTCAGATGTATAGTATTAAGGGAACACAGCACTGTCAGATGTACAGTACTGTGGGAACACAGCACTGTCAGATGTACAGTACTGAGTAAACACTGTATAGTCAGATGGACAGTACTGAGGGAACACAGCACTGTCAGATGGACAGTACTGAGGGAACACAGCACTGTCAGATGTACAGTACTGAGGGAACACAGCACTGACAGATGTACAGTACTGTGGGAACACTGCACTGTCAGATGTACAGTACTGTGGGAACACAGCACTGTCAGAACGCCGCTCCTGAGGAATCACTGAATTGACAGATCGGCAATGCCAAAGAATCCATAACTTCCATAGTAGCAGAACTGAAGGGAACCCACTGCCCACATAGGAAATATTGTGAGTGTCCCTACACTCTCGAATGAGCAGTACAGCGTGAGTGTTTGTTATCACAGTTTGTGTTCTTTTGGTTGGGCAGAACATGATGACTGGAATACTTCATTCATCGTTCTCGAGAACTTTCCATCAACACCCGATTGCTTAAATCAACAGACCTGGGCTTGGAATTTGGGTTATGGTGACCCGGACAGGTCATACCAGAGATTCCACAGTAGCCAGTCACCAGCTCACCTCTTATATCTCTTCATCAGCAACAACTATTTTCTCGATGAAGCTAAACTTGGGTCAGAATAGAAAACCGACAAAATATATTTGAACTGGCGGAGGATTCAAGTGAAAAAGAGGGTCATGGTGACCGACCATCAGCGTTAGATTGGCCGAGTGGACGCGCAGCCTGAACCATAACAAGCCGGGTCTGGGATCGGCTGCATGTTCCAGCTGAACCGACCCAGTGTTTTTCCTCATTTCCATTAATGTGAAACTAGGGATTCTTTTCCACACCTTGTCCCATAAAACCCTGAACATTTCAATGTGTCACCTGGCGATGGAATTTACTTCCCTCTTTAGTCTCAGCCCCTGAACGCCGCTGTTTGAATTATATTCAGCGCAGCGTGTGGCCCTGTGTGTTATATTCCGCCCGCTGCTCTCATTCAGGTCTCTCGGTGGTTCACGTAATATTCGTGATATTGAACATGGATTAACTGAAACCAATGCGGGGAATATGCTGAGTTTATTCCGAGTATAAGATGGCATCAAACACAATCACAATCATGCGACAACGAGCAGCACAAAACACCAGTTCAGAGGGTCACAGGGCAGCTGGTGAAACCTGCTCTCCTCTTTATCCTTCACCTCTTCTTGGTGCCTTACCTGTTCTCGGCTTTTACCCCAAGCCCAGAGTGTGACACCATCGACTCTCCACTGCTCTGAGACCGGAAAAGTAACTCATTCGTTCCCCTTCCTCAGGAGTTGGGTGGATTGGATCATTGAAGAGACCTCATTACACTAGAGAGATTTACTTCATTAAAAACATTCAATAATATTCAGTCTCGATTTCTTTGTCTGAATCATGTGGTGATCGCCCGGACTGATGTTTTCCACTTCCCACCAGCCTCTAGAGCCTTTGCATGTCCACTCTGTTATCGATTAATCAGCCCTTTGTGTCACACTTTCTGATTTCACCCCCCGATTCTACCCTCCGGTTATTTTTATAATGCCCTTCATCAGGTCTCAGGCCTTCAGCTAAGTTTCAGGGCAGTATTGATGGGATTGACCTGTTGTCATTTATCTTTCTTCAGAGCTGTTTACACGGCCTGTGCTCTGCTCTGAGTGGCCAAGTTACCTGTTTTGCACAATTGTATCATGGAGTAAATCACTAAAGTGACTTATTTCTCAGTTTCACACGCCAGTTACTGTTCATACTTCAGCAGCATCTTTCTTAAGCGAGGTTAACTGAACTCGCTAAGGTAGTTCTGAGTTCTGGTCATACGCTTTAAATGTCTATCATATTGCAGAGGCCTTAACTGACCAGGGAGACCTTTCGGGCCAGCGACAGCTGCTATCACAGGAGATGAATTACTTCACTGTTCTGTTTCTAGAGAACCAAAATCTTTAGCGGCTTCCGGTCAAATGGAATTTGTGGTATCCCCTGTTCATTCACTTTGTTTACGTGGACTCAGCAAAGCCTTTGATAAGAACCACATGGGAGACTGAGAAAGAGCCTCCGTCACTCAGTCCCTCAGTCACAAACTCTCGGTAACTCAGTCCCTCAGTCACAATCTCTCGGTCACTCAGTCACTCAGTCACAGTCTCTGCGTTACTCAGTCCCTCAGTCACAATCTCTCGGTCACTCAGCCCCTCAGTCACAGTCTCTGCGTCACTCATTCACAATCACTCGGTCACTCAGTCCCTCAGTCAGAATCTCTCCGTCACTCAGTCCCTCAGTCACAGTCTCTCGGTCACTCAGTCCCTCAGTCAGAATCTGTCGGTCACTCAGTCCCTCAGTCACAGTCTCTCGGTCACTCAGTCCCTCAGTCACAGTCTCTCGGTCACTCAGTCCCTCTGTCACAATCTCTCGGTCACTCAGTCCCTCAGTCACACTCTCTCGGTCACTCAGTCTGTGAGTCACGCAGTCTCAAGCCTAACCATAGCCCGAAACCTATGCTAAACCCTAAAACTAACACTAACGCTAAACCTAAACCGATCCTTCACCCTAAATCTAACCCGACTCCTAACCTGCAGGCTCAATGTTGAGGGAGTGCTGCAATTTCAGGGGGGGGACCTCAAGTGTTGGATGGGGCACTGTTGAGGTAGTGCTAGACAGTCAGAGAATCAATGTGGAGGGTATGCTGCACAATTGGAGGGTCACTGCTCAGGGAGTGTCACAGTGTCGGAGGGTCAGTTCTGAGGGAATGCTCCAAGTCAGAGGGTTAGTACTGAGGGGGTGCAGCACTCTCAGTGGGACATTACTAAGGGAGT
Source organism: Carcharodon carcharias (assembly GCF_017639515.1). Taxonomy (NCBI): domain Eukaryota; kingdom Metazoa; phylum Chordata; class Chondrichthyes; order Lamniformes; family Lamnidae; genus Carcharodon; species Carcharodon carcharias. The sequence goes on along the minus strand of NW_024470656.1, from coordinate 413,209 downwards.
GCTGGACTGCTATGTGGCCAATACTGATGCAGCGGTGCAATTTGGAAGGAGAGTACTGAGGGATTGCAGAACTATCGGAGGGTCAGTACTGCGGATGTGCTACACTGATGGAGCGTCAGTACTGAGGGAATGCTGACCTGACAGACAGGCTGTACTGAGGGACCTAGCGCTGTCACAGGGCCAGTACTGATGGAACCAGCAATGCCAGAGGCGCAGTTCGAAGGGAGCACAGCACTCTCAGAGGGACTGTACTGAGTGATTCCAGGACTTTCATTGGTATAGTACTGAGGGAGCCCAACACTATCAGAGGGTCAAAATGAAGGCAGCGCTGCAGTGTCTGAGGCTCACCGCTGAGGGAGTGCTTCACTGTCAGAGGGTCAGTACTGAGGGAGTGCTGCACTGTCAGAGGTTCAGTCCTGATGAAGAGCTGTACACTGAGAGGGTCAGTCCAGAGGGAGAGCTGCACTTTCGGAGGGTCAGTCCTGAGGCGGAGCTGTACTGTCAGAGGGTCAGTCCCGAGGGAGAGCTGCACTTTCGGAGGGTCAGTCCTGAGGGAGAGCTGTACTGTCGGAGGGTCTGTCCTAAGGAAGTTTTCCAATTTTCGAGGGTCAGTACTGAGGGAATGCTGAAATGTCAGAGGGTCAGTACTTAGGGAGTGCTGAAACTCTCAGATGGACAGTAGTGAGGTAACACAGGACATTCAGGTGGAATGTATCCAGGGAACACAGCACTCTCACATGGACTGTACTGAGGGAACACTGCACTGTCAGATGGACAGTAATGAGGGAACACTGAACTGTCAGATGTAGAGTAATGAGGGATCACAGCACTGTCAGATGTACAGTACTGAGGGAACACTGAACTGTCAGATGGTCAGTAATGAGGGAAGACTGAACTGTCAGATGTACAGTAATGAAGGAACAATGCACTGCCAGAATTACTGTACTGAGGGAACACAGCACTGTCAGATGTACAGTAATGAGGGAACACAGCACTGTCAGATGACCAGTACTGAGGGATCACAGCACTGTCAGATGGACAGTACGGAGTGAACACTGAACTGTCAGATGGACAGCACTCAGGGAACACTGAACTGTCAGATGTGCAGTAATGAGGGAACAATGCACTGTCAGATGTACTGTACTGAGGGAACACAGCACGGTCAGATGTGCAGTAATGAGGGGACAATGCACTGTCAGATTTACTGTACTGAGTAACCACTGAACTGTCAGATGGACAGTAATGAGGGAACACTGATCTGTCAGATGTACAGTAATGAAGGAACAATGCACTGTCAGATTTACTATACTGAGTAAACACTGCACTGTCAGATGGACAGTACTGAGGGAACACAGCACTGTCAGATGTAGAGTACTGAGGGAAACTGAACTGTCAGATAGACAGCATTGAAGGAACACAGCACTCTCAGATGGACAGTACTGAGCGAATACTGAACTGTCACATGGACAGTACTGAGGGAACACAGAACTGTCAGAAGTACAGCATTGAAGGAAAACTGAGCTGTAATATGTACAGTACTGAGGGAACACAGCACTGTCAGATGTACAGAACTGAGGGAATACTGAAATGTCAGGTGTACAGTACAGAGTATACACTGCACTGTCAGATGGGCAGAACTGAGGTAACACAGCACTGTCAGATGGAAAGTACTGAGAGAACACAACACTGTCAGATGTACAGTACTGAGGGATCACAGCACTGTCAGATGTACTGTACAGAGGGAACACAACACTGTCAGATGCATAGAACTGAGGGAACACAGCACTGTCAGATGTACAGTACTGAGTAAACACAGCACTGTCAGATGTACAGTACTGAAGGAACACAGCACTGTCAGATGTACAGTACTGAGGGATCACAGCACTGTCAGATGTACTGTAAAGAAGGAACACAACACTGTCAGATGCACAGTACTGAGGGAACACAGCACTGTCAGATGGACAGTACTGAGGGAACACAGCACTGTCAGATGGACAGTACTGAGGGAACACAGCACTGTCAGATGGACAGTATTGAGGGAACACAGCACTGTCAGATGGACAGTACTGTGGGAACACAGAACTGTCAGATGTACAGTACTGTGGGAACACAGCACTGTCAGATGTACAGTACTGTGGGAACACAGCACTGTCAGATGTACAGTACTGAGTAAACACTGTATAGTCAGATGGACAGTACTGAGGGAACACAGCACTGTCAGATGGACAGTACTGAGGGAACACAGCACTGTCAGATGTACAGTACTGAGGGAACACAGCACTGTCAGATGTACAGTACTGAGGGAACACAGCACTGTCAGATGTACAGTACTGTGGGAACACTGCACTGTCAGATGTACAGTACTGTGGGAACACAGCACTGTCAGAACGCCGCTCCTGAGGAATCACTGAATTGACAGATCGGCAATGCCAAAGAATCCATAACTTCCATAGTAGCAGAACTGAAGGGAACCCACTGCCCACATAGGAAATATTGTGAGTGTCCCTACACTCTCGAATGAGCAGTACAGCGTGAGTGTTTGTTATCACAGTTTGTGTTCTTTTGGTTGGGCAGAACATGATGACTGGAATACTTCATTCATCGTTCTCGAGAACTTTCCATCAACACCCGATTGCTTAAATCAACAGACCTGGGCTTGGAATTTGGGTTATGGTGACCCGGACAGGTCATACCAGAGATTCCACAGTAGCCAGTCACCAGCTCACCTCTTATATCTCTTCATCAGCAACAACTATTTTCTCGATGAAGCTAAACTTGGGTCAGAATAGAAAACCGACAAAATATATTTGAACTGGCGGAGGATTCAAGTGAAAAAGAGGGTCATGGTGACCGACCATCAGCGTTAGATTGGCCGAGTGGACGCGCGGCCTGAACCATAACAAGCCGGGTCTGGGCTCGGCTGCATGTTCCAGCTGAACCGACCCAGTGTTTTTCCTCATTTCCATTAATGTGAAACTAGGGATTCTTTTCCACACCTTGTCCCATAAAACCCTGAACCTTTCAATGTGTCACCTGGCGATGGAATTTACTTCCCTCTTTAGCCTCAGCCCCTGAACGCCGCTGTTTGAATTATATTCAGCGCAGCGTGTGGCCCTGTGTGTTATATTCCGCCCGCTGCTCTCATTCGGGTCTCTCGGTGGTTCACGTAATATTCGTGATATTGAACATGGATTAACTGAAACCAATGCGGGGAATATGCTGAGTTTATTCCGAGTATAAGATGGCATCAAACACAATCACAATCATGCGACAACGAGCAGCACAAAACACCAGTTCAGAGGGTCACAGGGCAGCTGGTGAAACCTGCTCTCCTCTTCATCCTTCACCTCTTCTTGGTGCCTTACCTGTTCTCGGCTTTTACCCCAAGCCCAGAGTGTGACACCATCGACTCTCCACTGCTCTGAGATCGGCAAAGTAACTCATTCGTTCCCCTTCCTCAGGAGTTGGGTGGATTGGATCATTGAAGAGACCTCATTACACTAGAGAGATTTACTTCATTAAAAACATTCAATAATATTCAGTCTCGATTTCTTTGTCTAAATCATGTGGTGATAGCCCGGACTGATGTATTCAACCTCCCACCAGCCTCTAGAGCCTTTGCATGTCCACTCTGTTATCGATTAATCAGCCCTTTGTGTCACACTTTCTGATTTCAACCCCCGATTCTACCCTCCGGTTATTTTTATAATGCCCTTCATCAGGTCTCAGGCCTTCAGCTAAGTTTCAGGGCAGTAATGATGGGATTGACCTGTTGTCATTTATCTTTCTTCAGAGCTGTTTACACGGCCTGTGCTCTGCTCTGAGTGGCCAAGTTACCTTTTTTGCACAATTGTATCATGGAGTAAATCACTAAAGTGACTTATTTCTCAGTTTCACACGCCAGTTACTGTTCATATTTCAGCAGCATCTTTCTTAAGCGAGGTTAACTGAACTCGCTAAGGTAGTTCTGAGTTCTGGTCATACGCTTTAAATGTCTATCATATTGCAGAGGCCTTAACTGACCAGGGAGACCTTTCGGGCCAGTGACAGCTGCCATCACAGGAGAAGAATTACTTCACTGTTCTGTTTCTAGAGAACCAAAATCTTTAGCAGCTTCCGGTCAAATGGAATTTGTGGTATCCCCTGTTCATTCACTTTGTTTACGTGGACTCAGCAAAGCCTTTGACAAGAACCACATGGGAGACTGAGAAAGAGCCTTCGTCACTCAGTCCCTCAGTCACAATCTCTCGGTCACTCAGTCCCTCAGTCACAATCTCTCGGTCACTCAGTCCCTCAGTCACAGTCTCTGCGTCACTCAGTCCCTCAGTCACAATCTCTCGGTCACTCAGCCCCTCAGTCACAGTCTCTGCATCACTCAGTCCCTCAGTCACAATCTCTCGGTCACTCAGTCCCTCAGTCAGAATCTCTCGGTCACTCAGTCCCTCAGTCACAATCTCTCCGTCACTCAGTCCCTCAGTTACAATCTCTCGGTCACTCAGTCCCTCAGTCACAGTCTCTCGGTCACTCAGTCTCTCAGTCACAATCTCTCGGTCACTCAGTCCCTCAGTCACAATCTCTCGGTCACTCAGTCCCTCAGTCACAGTCTCTCCGTCACTCAGTCCCTCAGTTACAATCTCTCGGTCACTCAGTCCCTCAGTCAGAATCTCTCGGTCACTCTGTCCCTCAGTCAGAATCTCTCGGTCACTCAGTCCCTCAGTCACAGTCTCTCGGTCACTCAGTCCCTCAGTCACAGTCTCTCGGTCACTCAGTCCCTCTGTCACAATCTCTCGGTAACTCAGACCCTCAGTCACACTCTCTCGGTCACTCAGTCTGTGAGTCACGCAGTCTCAAGCCTAACCATAGCCCGAACCCTATGCTAAACCATAAAACTAACACTAACGCTAAACCTAAACCGATCCCTCACCCTAAATCTAACCCGACTCCTAACCTGCAGGCTCAATGTTGAGGGGGTGCTGCAATTTCAGGGGGGGGGGACCTCAAGTGTTGGATGGGGCACTGTTGAGGGAGTGCTAGACAGTCAGAGAATCAATGTGGAGGGTATGCTGCACAATTGGAGGGTCACTGCTCAGGGAGTGTCACAGTGTCGGAGGGTCAGTTCTGAGGGAATGCTCCAAGTCAGAGGGTTAGTACTGAGGGGGTGCAGCACTCTCAGTGGGACATTACTAAGGGAGTGCTGGACTGCTATGTGGCCAATACTGATGCAGCTGTGCAATTTGGAAGGAGAGTACTGAGGGATTGCTGATCTATTGGAGGGTCAGTACTGCGGATGTGCTACACTGATGGAGCGTCAGTACTGAGGGAATGCTGACCTGACAGACAGGCTGTACTGAGGGACCTAGCGCTGTCACAGGGCCAGTACTGATGGAACCAGCAATGCCAGAGGGGCAGTTCGAAGGGAGCACAGCACTCTCAGAGGGACTGTACTGAGTGATTCCAGGACTTTCATTGGTATAGTACTGAGGGAGCCCAACACTATCAGAGGGTCAAAATGAAGGCAGCGCTGCAGTGTCTGAGGCTCACCGCTGAGGGAGTGCTTCACTGTCAGAGGGTCAGTACTGAGGGAGTGCTGCACTGTCAGAGGGTCAGTCCTGATGAAGAGCTGTACACTGAGAGGGTCAGTCCAGAGGGAGAGCTGCACTTTCGGAGGGTCAGTCCTGAGGCGGAGCTGTACTGTCAGAAGGTCAGTCCCGAGGGAGAGCTGCACTTTCGGAGGGTCAGTCCTGAGGGAGAGCTGTACTTTCGGAGGGTCTGTCCTAAGGAAGTTTTCCAATGTTCGAGGGTCAGTACTGAGGGAATGCTGAAATGTCAGAGGGTCAGTACTTAGGGAGTGCTGAAACTCTCAGATGGACAGTAGTGAGGTAACACAGGACATTCAGGTGGAATGTATCCAGGGAACACAGCACTCTCACATGGACTGTACTGAGGGAACACTGCACTGTCAGATGGACAGTAATGAGGGAACACTGAACTGTCAGATGTAGAGTAATGAGGGAACACAGCACTGTCAGATGTACAGTACTGAGGGAACACTGAACTGTCAGATGGACAGTAATGAGGGAAGACTGAACTGTCAGATGTACAGTAATGAAGGAACAATGCACTGCCAGATTTACTGTACTGAGGGATCACAGCACTGTCAGATAGACAGTACTGAGGGAACACTGAACTGTCAGATGGACAGCACTCAGGGAACACTGAACTGTCAGATGTGCAGTAATGAGGGAGCAATGCACTGTCGAGATGTACTGTACTGAGGGAACACAGCACGGTCAGATGTGCAGTAATGAGGGAACAATGCACTGTCAGATTTACTGTACTGAGTAACCACTGAACTGTCAGATGGACAGTAATGAGGGAACACTGATCTGTCAGACGTACAGTAATGAAGGAACAATGCACTGTCAGATTTACTATACTGAGTAAACACTGCACTGTCAGATGGACAGTACTGAGGGAACACAGCACTGTCAGATGTAGAGTACTGAGGGAAACTGAACTGTCAGATGGACAGCATTGAAGGAACACAGCACTCTCAGATGGACAGTACTGAGCGAATACTGAACTGTCACATGGACAGTACTGAGGGAACACGGAACTGTCAGAAGTACAGCGTTGAAAGGAAAACTGAGCTGTAATATGTACAGTACTGAGGGAACACAGCACTGTCAGATGTACAGAACTGAGGGAATACTGAAATGTCAGGTGTACAGTACAGAATATACACTGCACTGTCAGATGGGCAGAACTGAGGTAACACAGCACTGTCAGATGGAAAGTACTGAGAGAACACAACACTGTCAGATGTACAGTACTGAGGGAACAGAGCACTGTCAGATGGACAGTACTCAGGGAACACAGCACTGTCAGATGGACAGTACTGAGGGAACAGAGCACTGTCAGATGGAAAGTACTGAGAGAACACAACACTTTCAGATGTACAGTGTTGAGGGAACGCAGCACTGTCAGATGGACAGTTCTCAGGGAACACAGCACTGTCAGATGGTCAGTACTCAGGGAACACAGCACTCTCAGATGGACAGTACTGAGGGAACCCAGCACTGTCAGATATATAGTACTGAGGGAACATAGCACTGTCAGATGTACATTATTGAGTAAACACTGCACTGTCAGATGTATAGTAAAGAGGGTACAATGCACTGTCAGATGGACAGTAATGAGTGAACACAGTACGGTTAGATATACATTACTGAATAAAAACTGCACTGTCAGATTTACAGTGCTGAGTAACCACTGCTCTGTCAGCTGCACAGTACTGAGGGAACACAACACTGTCAGATGGACAGTACTGAGTGAACACAGTACGGTCAGATATAGATTACTGAATAAAAAGTGCACTGTCACATATACAGTGCTGAGTAACCACTGCTCTGTCAGCTGCACAGTACTGAGGGAACACAGCACTGTCAGATGTACAGTACTGAGTAAACACTGCACTATCAGATGTACAGTACTGAGGGAACACAGCACTGTCAGATGTACAGTACTGAGGGAACACTGAACTGTCAGATGTACAGTACTGAGTAAACACTGCACTGTCAGATTACAGTACTGAGGGAACACAGCACTGTCAGATGTACAGTACTGAGTGAACACAGCACTGTCAGATGGACAGTACGGAGGGAACACAGCACTTTCAGAAGTACAGTACTGAGTAAACAATGCACTGTCAGATGTACAGTGCTGAGTAAACACAGCACTGTCAGATGTACAGTAGTGAGGGAACACATCACTGTCAGATGCACAGTAGTGAGTAATACGCTGCGCTGTCAGATGTATAGTATTAAGGGAACACAGCACTGTCAGATGTACAGTACTGTGGGAACACAGCACTGTCAGATGTACAGTACTGAGTAAACACTGTATAGTCAGATGGACAGTACTGAGGGAACACAGCACTGTCAGATGGACAGTACTGAGGGAACACAGCACTGTCAGATGTACAGTACTGTGGGAACACTGCACTGTCAGATGTACAGTACTGTGGGAACACAGCACTGTCAGAACGCCGCTCCTGAGGAATCACTGAATTGACAGATCGGCAATGCCAAAGAATCCATAACTTCCATAGTAGCAGAACTGAAGGGAACCCACTGCCCACATAGGAAATATTGTGAGTGTCCCTACACTCTCGAATGAGCAGTACAGCGTGAGTGTTTGTTATCACAGTTTGTGTTCTTTTGGTTGGGCAGAATATGATGACTGGAATACTTCATTCATCGTTCTCGAGAACTTTCCATCAACACCCGATTGCTTAAATCAACAGACCTGGGCTTGGAATTTGGGTTATGGTGACCCGGACAGGTCATACCAGAGATTCCACAGTAGCCAGTCACCAGCTCACCTCTTATATCTCTTCATCAGCAACAACTATTTTCTCGATGAAGCTAAACTTGGGTCAGAATAGAAAACCGACAAAATATATTTGAACTGGCGGAGGATTCAAGTGAAAAAGAGGGTCATGGTGACCGACCATCAGCGTTAGATTGGCCGAGTGGACGCGCGGCCTGAACCATAACAAGCCGGGTCTGGGCTCGGCTGCATGTTCCAGCTGAACCGACCCAGTGTTTTTCCTCATTTCCATTAATGTGAAACTAGGGATTCTTTTCCACACCTTGTCCCATAAAACCCTGAACCTTTCAATGTGTCACCTGGCGATGGAATTTACTTCCCTCTTTAGTCTCAGCCCCTGAACGCCGCTGTTTGAATTATATTCAGCGCAGCGTGTGGCCCTGTGTGTTATATTCCGCCCGCTGCTCTCATTCGGGTCTCTCGGTGGTTCACGTAATATTCGTGATATTGAACATGGATTAACTGAAACCAATGCGGGGAATATGCTGAGTTTATTCCGAGTATAAGATGGCATCAAACACAATCACAATCATGCGACAACGAGCAGCACAAAACACCAGTTCAGAGGGTCACAGGGCAGCTGGTGAAACCTGCTCTCCTCTTCATCCTTCACCTCTTCTTGGTGCCTTACCTGTTCTCGGCTTTTACCCCAAGCCCAGAGTGTGACACCATCGACTCTCCACTGCTCTGAGATCGGCAAAGTAACTCATTCGTTCCCCTTCCTCAGGAGTTGGGTGGATTGGATCATTGAAGAGACCTCATTACACTAGAGAGATTTACTTCATTAAAAACATTCAATAATATTCAGTCTCGATTTCTTTGTCTAAATCATGTGGTGATAGCCCGGACTGATGTATTCAACCTCCCACCAGCCTCTAGAGCCTTTGCATGTCCACTCTGTTATCGATTAATCAGCCCTTTGTGTCACACTTTCTGATTTCAACCCCCGATTCTACCCTCCGGTTATTTTTATAATGCCCTTCATCAGGTCTCAGGCCTTCAGCTAAGTTTCAGGGCAGTAATGATGGGATTGACCTGTTGTCATTTATCTTTCTTCAGAGCTGTTTACACGGCCTGTGCTCTGCTCTGAGTGGCCAAGTTACCTTTTTTGCACAATTGTATCATGGAGTAAATCACTAAAGTGACTTATTTCTCAGTTTCACACGCCAGTTACTGTTCATATTTCAGCAGCATCTTTCTTAAGCGAGGTTAACTGAACTCGCTAAGGTAGTTCTGAGTTCTGGTCATACGCTTTAAATGTCTATCATATTGCAGAGGCCTTAACTGACCAGGGAGACCTTTCGGGCCAGTGACAGCTGCCATCACAGGAGAAGAATTACTTCACTGTTCTGTTTCTAGAGAACCAAAATCTTTAGCAGCTTCCGGTCAAATGGAATTTGTGGTATCCCCTGTTCATTCACTTTGTTTACGTGGACTCAGCAAAGCCTTTGACAAGAACCACATGGGAGACTGAGAAAGAGCCTTCGTCACTCAGTCCCTCAGTCACAATCTCTCGGTCACTCAGTCCCTCAGTCACAATCTCTCGGTCACTCAGTCCCTCAGTCACAGTCTCTGCGTCACTCAGTCCCTCAGTCACAATCTCTCGGTCACTCAGCCCCTCAGTCACAGTCTCTGCATCACTCAGTCCCTCAGTCACAATCTCTCGGTCACTCAGTCCCTCAGTCAGAATCTCTCGGTCTCTCAGTCCCTCAGTCACAATCTCTCCGTCACTCAGTCCCTCAGTTACAATCTCTCGGTCACTCAGTCCCTCAGTCACAGTCTCTCGGTCACTCAGTCTCTCAGTCACAATCTCTCGGTCACTCAGTCCCTCAGTCACAATCTCTCGGTCACTCAGTCCCTCAGTCACAGTCTCTCCGTCACTCAGTCCCTCAGTTACAATCTCTCGGTCACTCAGTCCCTCAGTCAGAATCTCTCGGTCACTCTGTCCCTCAGTCAGAATCTCTCGGTCACTCAGTCCCTCAGTCACAGTCTCTCGGTCACTCAGTCCCTCAGTCACAGTCTCTCGGTCACTCAGTCCCTCTGTCACAATCTCTCGGTAACTCAGACCCTCAGTCACACTCTCTCGGTCACTCAGTCTGTGAGTCACGCAGTCTCAAGCCTAACCATAGCCCGAACCCTATGCTAAACCTTAAAACTAACACTAACGCTAAACCTAAACCGATCCCTCACCCTAAATCTAACCCGACTCCTAACCTGCAGGCTCAATGTTGAGGGGGTGCTGCAATTTCAGGGGGGGGGACCTCAAGTGTTGGATGGGGCACTGTTGAGGGAGTGCTAGACAGTCAGAGAATCAATGTGGAGGGTATGCTGCACAATTGGAGGGTCACTGCTCAGGGAGTGTCACAGTGTCGGAGGGTCAGTTCTGAGGGAATGCTCCAAGTCAGAGGGTTAGTACTGAGGGGGTGCCGCACTCTCAGTGGGACATTACTAAGGGAGTGCTGGACTGCTATGTGGCCAATACTGATGCAGCTGTGCAATTTGGAAGGAGAGTACTGAGGGATTGCTGATCTATTGGAGGGTCAGTACTGCGGATGTGCTACACTGATGGAGCGTCAGTACTGAGGGAATGCTGACCTGACAGACAGGCTGTACTGAGGGACCTAGCGCTGTCACAGGGCCAGTACTGATGGAACCAGCAATGCCAGAGGGGCAGTTCGAAGGGAGCACAGCACTCTCAGAGGGACTGTACTGAGTGATTCCAGGACTTTCATTGGTATAGTACTGAGGGAGCCCAACACTATCAGAGGGTCAAAATGAAGGCAGCGCTGCAGTGTCTGAGGCTCACCGCTGAGGGAGTGCTTCACTGTCAGAGGGTCAGTACTGAGGGAGTGCTGCACTGTCAGAGGGTCAGTCCTGATGAAGAGCTGTACACTGAGAGGGTCAGTCCAGAGGGAGAGCTGCACTTTCGGAGGGTCAGTCCTGAGGCGGAGCTGTACTGTCAGAAGGTCAGTCCCGAGGGAGAGCTGCACTTTCGGAGGGTCAGTCCTGAGGGAGAGCTGTACTTTCGGAGGGTCTGTCCTAAGGAAGTTTTCCAATGTTCGAGGGTCAGTACTGAGGGAATGCTGAAATGTCAGAGGGTCAGTACTTAGGGAGTGCTGAAACTCTCAGATGGACAGTAGTGAGGTAACACAGGACATTCAGGTGGAATGTATCCAGGGAACACAGCACTCTCACATGGACTGTACTGAGGGAACACTGCACTGTCAGATGGACAGTAATGAGGGAACACTGAACTGTCAGATGTAGAGTAATGAGGGAACACAGCACTGTCAGATGTACAGTACTGAGGGAACACTGAACTGTCAGATGGACAGTAATGAGGGAAGACTGAACTGTCAGATGTACAGTAATGAAGGAACAATGCACTGCCAGATTTACTGTACTGAGGGATCACAGCACTGTCAGATAGACAGTACTGAGGGAACACTGAACTGTCAGATGGACAGCACTCAGGGAACACTGAACTGTCAGATGTGCAGTAATGAGGGAGCAATGCACTGTCGAGATGTACTGTACTGAGGGAACACAGCACGGTCAGATGTGCAGTAATGAGGGAACAATGCACTGTCAGATTTACTGTACTGAGTAACCACTGAACTGTCAGATGGACAGTAATGAGGGAACACTGATCTGTCAGACGTACAGTAATGAAGGAACAATGCACTGTCAGATTTACTATACTGAGTAAACACTGCACTGTCAGATGGACAGTACTGAGGGAACACAGCACTGTCAGATGTAGAGTACTGAGGGAAACTGAACTGTCAGATGGACAGCATTGAAGGAACACAGCACTCTCAGATGGACAGTACTGAGCGAATACTGAACTGTCACATGGACAGTACTGAGGGAACACGGAACTGTCAGAAGTACAGCGTTGAAAGGAAAACTGAGCTGTAATATGTACAGTACTGAGGGAACACAGCACTGTCAGATGTACAGAACTGAGGGAATACTGAAATGTCAGGTGTACAGTACAGAATATACACTGCACTGTCAGATGGGCAGAACTGAGGTAACACAGCACTGTCAGATGGAAAGTACTGAGAGAACACAACACTGTCAGATGTACAGTACTGAGGGAACAGAGCACTGTCAGATGGACAGTACTCAGGGAACACAGCACTGTCAGATGGACAGTACTGAGGGAACAGAGCACTGTCAGATGGAAAGTACTGAGAGAACACAACACTTTCAGATGTACAGTGTTGAGGGAACGCAGCACTGTCAGATGGACAGTTCTCAGGGAACACAGCACTGTCAGATGGTCAGTACTCAGGGAACACAGCACTGTCAGATGGACAGTACTGAGGGAACCCAGCACTGTCAGATATATAGTACTGAGGGAACATAGCACTGTCAGATGTACATTATTGAGTAAACACTGCACTGTCAGATGTATAGTAAAGAGGGTACAATGCACTGTCAGATGGACAGTACTGAGTGAACACAGTACGGTTAGATATACATTACTGAATAAAAACTGCACTGTCAGATTTACAGTGCTGAGTAACCACTGCTCTGTCAGCTGCACAGTACTGAGGGAACACAACACTGTCAGATGGACAGTACTGAGTGAACACAGTACGGTCAGATATAGATTACTGAATAAAAAGTGCACTGTCACATATACAGTGCTGAGTAACCACTGCTCTGTCAGCTGCACAGTACTGAGGGAACACAGCACTGTCAGATGTACAGTACTGAGTAAACACTGCACTATCAGATGTACAGTACTGAGGGAACACAGCACTGTCAGATGTACAGTACTGAGGGAACACTGAACTGTCAGATGTACAGTACTGAGTAAACACTGCACTGTCAGATTACAGTACTGAGGGAACACAGCACTGTCAGATGTACAGTACTGAGTGAACACAGCACTGTCAGATGGACAGTACGGAGGGAACACAGCACTTTCAGAAGTACAGTACTGAGTAAACAATGCACTGTCAGATGTACAGTGCTGAGTAAACACAGCACTGTCAGATGTACAGTAGTGAGGGAACACATCACTGTCAGATGCACAGTAGTGAGTAATACGCTGCGCTGTCAGATGTATAGTATTAAGGGAACACAGCACTGTCAGATGTACAGTACTGTGGGAACACAGCACTGTCAGATGTACAGTACTGAGTAAACACTGTATAGTCAGATGGACAGTACTGAGGGAACACAGCACTGTCAGATGGACAGTACTGAGGGAACACAGCACTGTCAGATGTACAGTACTGAGGGAACACAGCACTGACAGATGTACAGTACTGTGGGAACACTGCACTGTCAGATGTACAGTACTGTGGGAACACAGCACTGTCAGAACGCCGCTCCTGAGGAATCACTGAATTGACAGATCGGCAATGCCAAAGAATCCATAACTTCCATAGTAGCAGAACTGAAGGGAACCCACTGCCCACATAGGAAATATTGTGAGTGTCCCTACACTCTCGAATGAGCAGTACAGCGTGAGTGTTTGTTATCACAGTTTGTGTTCTTTTGGTTGGGCAGAACATGATGACTGGAATACTTCATTCATCGTTCTCGAGAAATTTCCATCAACACCCGATTGCTTAAATCAACAGTCCTGGGCTTGGAATTTGGGTTATGGTGACCCGGACAGGTCATACCAGAGATTCCACAGTAGCCAGTCACCAGCTCACCTCTTATATCTCTTCATCAGCAACAACTATTTTCTCGATGAAGCTAAACTTGGGTCAGAATAGAAAACCGACAAAATATATTTGAACTGGCGGAGGATTCAAGTGAAAAAGAGGGTCATGGTGACCGACCATCAGCGTTAGATTGGCCGAGTGGACGCGCAGCCTGAACCATAACAAGCCGGGTCTGGGCTCGGCTGCAGGTTCCAGCTGAACCGACCCAGTGTTTTTCCTCATTTCCATTAATGTGAAACTAGGGATTCTTTTCCACACCTTGTCCCATAAAACCCTGAACCTTTCAATGTGTCACCTGGCGATGGAATTTACTTCCCTCTTTAGTCTCAGCCCCTGAACGCCGCTGTTTGAATTATATTCAGCGCAGCGTGTGGCCCTGTGTGTTATATTCCGCCCGCTGCTCTCATTCAGGTCTCTCGGTGGTTCACGTAATATTCGTGATATTGAACATGGATTAACTGAAACCAATGCGGGGAATATGCTGAGTTTATTCCGAGTATAAGATGGCATCAAACACAATCACAATCATGCGACAACGAGCAGCACAAAACACCAGTTCAGAGGGTCACAGGGCAGCTGGTGAAACCTGCTCTCCTCTTCATCCGTCACCTCTTCTTGGTGCCTTACCTGTTCTCGGCTTTTACCCCAAGCCCAGAGTGTGACACCATCGACTCTCCACTGCTCTGAGATCGGCAAAGTAACTCATTCGTTCCCCTTCCTCAGGAGTTGGGTGGATTGGATCATTGAAGAGACCTCATTACACTAGAGAGATTTACTTAATTAAAAACATTCAATAATATTCAGTCTCGATTTCTTTGTCTAAATCATGTGGTGATAGCCCGGACTGATGTATTCAACCTCCCACCAGCCTCTAGAGCCTTTGCATGTCCACTCTGTTATCGATTAATCAGCCCTTTGTGTCACACTTTCTGATTTCAACCCCCGATTCTACCCTCCGGTTATTTTTATAATGCCCTTCATCAGGTCTCAGGCCTTCAGCTAAGTTTCAGGGCGGTAATGATGGGATTGACCTGTTGTCATTTATGTTTCTTCAGAGCTGTTTACACGGCCTGTGCTCTGCTCTGAGTGGCCAAGTTACCTTTTTTGCACAATTGTATCATGGAGTAAATCACTAAAGTGACTTATTTCTCAGTTTCACACGCCAGTTACTGTTCATATTTCAGCAGCATTTTTCTTAAGCGAGGTTAACTGAACTCGCTAAGGTAGTTCTGAGTTCTGGTCATACGCTTTAAATGTCTATCATATTGCAGAGGCCTTAACTGACCAGGGAGACCTTTCGGGCCAGTGACAGCTGCCATCACAGGAGAAGAATTACTTCACTGTTCTGTTTCTAGAGAACCAAAATCTTTAGCAGCTTCCGGTCAAATGGAATTTGTGGTATCCCCTGTTCATTCACTTTGTTTACGTGGACTCAGCAAAGCCTTTGACAAGAACCACATGGGAGACTGAGAAAGAGCCTTCGTCACTCAGTCCCTCAGTCACAATCTCTCAGTCACTCAGTCCCTCAGTCACAATCTCTCGGTCACTCAGTCCCTCAGTCACAGTCTCTGCGTCACTCAGTCCCTCAGTCACAATCTCTCGGTCACTCAGCCCCTCAGTCACAGTCTCTGCATCACTCAGTCCCTCAGTCACAATCTCTCGGTCACTCAGTCCCTCAGTCAGAATCTCTCGGTCACTCAGTCCCTCAGTCACAATCTCTCCGTCACTCAGTCCCTCAGTTACAATCTCTCGGTCACTCAGTCCCTCAGTCACAGTCTCTCGGTCACTCAGTCTCTCAGTCACAATCTCTCGGTCACTCAGTCCCTCAGTCACAATCTCTCGGTCACTCAGTCCCTCAGTCACAGTCTCTCCGTCACTCAGTCCCTCAGTTACAATCTCTCGGTCACTCAGTCCCTCAGTCAGAATCTCTCGGTCACTCTGTCCCTCAGTCAGAATCTCTCGGTCACTCAGTCCCTCAGTCACAGTCTCTCGGTCACTCAGTCCCTCAGTCACAGTCTCTCGGTCACTCAGTCCCTCTGTCACAATCTCTCGGTAACTCAGACCCTCAGTCACACTCTCTCGGTCACTCAGTCTGTGAGTCACGCAGTCTCAAGCCTAACCATAGCCCGAACCCTATGCTAAACCTTAAAACTAACACTAACGCTAAACCTAAACCGATCCCTCACCCTAAATCTAACCCGACTCCTAACCTGCAGGCTCAATGTTGAGGGGGTGCTGCAATTTCAGGGGGGGGGACCTCAAGTGTTGGATGGGGCACTGTTGAGGGAGTGCTAGACAGTCAGAGAATCAATGTGGAGGGTATGCTGCACAATTGGAGGGTCACTGCTCAGGGAGTGTCACAGTGTCGGAGGGTCAGTTCTGAGGGAATGCTCCAAGTCAGAGGGTTAGTACTGAGGGGGTGCCGCACTCTCAGTGGGACATTACTAAGGGAGTGCTGGACTGCTATGTGGCCAATACTGATGCAGCTGTGCAATTTGGAAGGAGAGTACTGAGGGATTGCTGATCTATTGGAGGGTCAGTACTGCGGATGTGCTACACTGATGGAGCGTCAGTACTGAGGGAATGCTGACCTGACAGACAGGCTGTACTGAGGGACCTAGCGCTGTCACAGGGCCAGTACTGATGGAACCAGCAATGCCAGAGGGGCAGTTCGAAGGGAGCACAGCACTCTCAGAGGGACTGTACTGAGTGATTCCAGGACTTTCATTGGTATAGTACTGAGGGAGCCCAACACTATCAGAGGGTCAAAATGAAGGCAGCGCTGCAGTGTCTGAGGCTCACCGCTGAGGGAGTGCTTCACTGTCAGAGGGTCAGTACTGAGGGAGTGCTGCACTGTCAGAGGGTCAGTCCTGATGAAGAGCTGTTCACTGAGAGGGTCAGTCCAGAGGGAGAGCTGCACTTTCGGAGGGTCAGTCCTGAGGCGGAGCTGTACTGTCAGAAGGTCAGTCCCGAGGGAGAGCTGCACTTTCGGAGGGTCAGTCCTGAGGGAGAGCTGTACTTTCGGAGGGTCTGTCCTAAGGAAGTTTTCCAATGTTCGAGGGTCAGTACTGAGGGAATGCTGAAATGTCAGAGGGTCAGTACTTAGGGAGTGCTGAAACTCTCAGATGGACAGTAGTGAGGTAACACAGGACATTCAGGTGGAATGTATCCAGGGAACACAGCACTCTCACATGGACTGTACTGAGGGAACACAGCACTGTCAGATGGACAGTAATGAGGGAACACTGAACTGTCAGATGTAGAGTAATGAGGGAACACAGCACTGTCAGATGTACAGTACTGAGGGAAGACTGAACTGTCAGATGGACAGTAATGAGGGAAGACTGAACTGTCAGATGTACAGTAATGAAGGAACAATGCACTGCCAGATTTACTGTACTGAGGGATCACAGCACTGTCAGATAGACAGTACTGAGGGAACACTGAACTGTCAGGTGGACAGCACTCAGGGAACACTGAACTGTCAGATGTGCAGTAATGAGGGAGCAATGCACTGTCGAGATGTACTGTACTGAGGGAACACAGCACGGTCAGATGTGCAGTAATGAGGGAACAATGCACTGTCAGATTTACTGTACTGAGTAACCACTGAACTGTCAGATGGACAGTAATGAGGGAACACTGATCTGTCAGACGTACAGTAATGAAGGAACAATGCACTGTCAGATTTACTATACTGAGTAAACACTGCACTGTCAGATGGACAGTACTGAGGGAACACAGCACTGTCAGATGTAGAGTACTGAGGGAAACTGAACTGTCAGATGGACAGCATTGAAGGAACACAGCACTCTCAGATGGACAGTACTGAGCGAATACTGAACTGTCACATGGACAGTACTGAGGGAACACGGAACTGTCAGAAGTACAGCGTTGAAAGGAAAACTGAGCTGTAATATGTACAGTACTGAGGGAACACAGCACTGTCAGATGTACAGAACTGAGGGAATACTGAAATGTCAGGTGTACAGTACAGAATATACACTGCACTGTCAGATGGGCAGAACTGAGGTAACACAGCACTGTCAGATGGAAAGTACTGAGAGAACACAACACTGTCAGATGTACAGTACTGAGGGAACAGAGCACTGTCAGATGGACAGTACTCAGGGAACACAGCACTGTCAGATGGACAGTACTGAGGGAACAGAGCACTGTCAGATGGAAAGTACTGAGAGAACACAACACTTTCAGATGTACAGTGTTGAGGGAACGCAGCACTGTCAGATGGACAGTTCTCAGGGAACACAGCACTGTCAGATGGTCAGTACTCAGGGAACACAGCACTGTCAGATGGACAGTACTGAGGGAACCCAGCACTGTCAGATATATAGTACTGAGGGAACATAGCACTGTCAGACGTACATTATTGAGTAAACACTGCACTGTCAGATGTATAGTAAAGAGGGTACAATGCACTGTCAGATGGACAGTACTGAGTGAACACAGTACGGTTAGATATACATTACTGAATAAAAACTGCACTGTCAGATTTACAGTGCTGAGTAACCACTGCTCTGTCAGCTGCACAGTACTGAGGGAACACAACACTGTCAGATGGACGGTACTGAGTGAACACAGTACGGTCAGATATAGATTACTGAATAAAAAGTGCACTGTCACATATACAGTGCTGAGTAACCACTGCTCTGTCAGCTGCACAGTACTGAGGGAACACAGCACTGTCAGATGTACAGTACTGAGTAAACACTGCACTATCAGATGTACAGTACTGAGGGAACACAGCACTGTCAGATGTACAGTACTGAGGGAACACTGAACTGTCAGATGTACAGTACTGAGTAAACACTGCACTGTCAGATTACAGTACTGAGGGAACACAGCACTGTCAGATGTACAGTACTGAGTGAACACAGCACTGTCAGATGGACAGTACGGAGGGAACACAGCACTTTCAGAAGTACAGTACTGAGTAAACAATGCACTGTCAGATGTACAGTGCTGAGTAAACACAGCACTGTCAGATGTACAGTAGTCAGGGAACACATCACTGTCAGATGCACAGTAGTGAGTAATACGCTGCGCTGTCAGATGTATAGTATTAAGGGAACACAGCACTGTCAGATGTACTGTACTGAGGGAACACAGCACTGTCAGATGTACATTACTGAGTAACATTGCACTGTCAGATGTACAGTGCTGAGTAAACAATGCACTGTCAGATGTACAGTACTGAAGGAACACACCACTGTCAGATGTACAGTACTGAGTAAACACTGCACTGTCAGATGTACAGTACTGGGAGAACACAGCACTGTCAGATCTACAGTACTGAGTGAACGCAGCACTGTCAGATGTACAGTACTGAGTAAACACTGCACTGTCAGATGTACAGTACTGAATAAACAATACACTGTCAGATGTACAGTACTGAGGGAACGCAGCACTGTCAGAAGTACAGTACTGAGTAAACACTGCACTGTCAGATGTATAGTACTAAGGGAACAGAGCACTGTCAGATGGTCAGTGCTCAAAGAATACAGCACTGTCAGATGGAGAGAATTCAGGGAATACAGCACTGTCAGATGTACAGTACTGAGTAAACACTGCACTGTCAGATGTACAGTACTGAGGGAACACATCACTGTCAGATGTACAGTACTGAGTAAACAATGCACTGTCAGATGTAAAGTACGGAGGGAACATAGCACTGTCAGATGTACATTGCTGAGTAAACACTGAACTGTTAGCTGTACAGAACTGAGTAAACACTGCACTGTCAGATTTATAGTATGGAGGGAACACAGCACTGTCAGATGGAACGTACTGAGGGAACACAGCACTGTCAGATGTTCAGTACTGAGGGAACACAGCACTGTCAGATGTACATTATTGAGCAAACAGTGCACTGTCAGATGTACAGAGCTGAGTAAACACTGCACTGTCAGATGTACAGTAATGAGTGGATGCAGCACTGTCAGATGCACAGTAGTGAGGGAACACAGCACTGTCAGATGTACAGTACTGAGTAAACACTGCATTGCCTGGTGTATAGTACTGAGCGAACACAGCACTGTCAGATGTACAGTACTGAGTAAACACTGCATTGCCTGGTGTATAGTACTGAGGGAACACAGCACTGTCAGATGGACAGCACTGAAGGAACACAGCACTCTAAGTTGGACAGTACTGAGGGAAAACTGATCTGTAAGATGTACAACATTAAAGGAACACTGAGCTGTCAGATGTACAGTATTGAGTAAACACTGCACTGTCAGATGTATAGTACTGACGGAACACAGCACTGTCAGATGTACAGTACTTAGGGAACACAGTACGGTCAGATATACATTACTGAATAAACACTGCTCAGTCAGCTGCACAATACTGAGGGAACACAGCACTGTCAGATGTACAGTACTGAGTGAACACTGAACTGTCAGATGTACAGTACTGAGGGAACACAGCACTGTCAGATGTACAGTACCGAGGGAACACAGCACTTTCAGATGTACAATACTCAGTAAACACAGCACTGTCAGATGTACAGTACTGAGAGAACACAGCACTGTCAGATGTACAGTACTGAGTGAACACTGAACTGTCAGGTGTACAGTACTGAGGGAACACAGCACTGTCAGATGTACAGTACCGAGGGAACACAGCACTTTCAGATGTACAATACTCAGTAAACACAGCACTGTCAGATGTACAGTACTGAGTAAACACTGCACTGTCAGATGTACATTACCGGGTAAACACTGCACTGTCAGATGTACAGTACTGAGGGAACACATCACTGTCAGATGTACAGTACTGAGTAAACACTGCACTGTCAGATGTATAGTACTGAGGGAACACAGCACTGTCAGCTGCACAGTACTGAGGGAACACAGTACGGTCAGATATAAATTACTGAGTAAACACTGCTCAGTCAGCTGCACAATACTAAGGGAACACAGCACTGTCAGATGTACAGTACTGAGGGAACACAGCACTGTCAGCTGCACAGTACTGAGGGAACACAGTACGGTCAGATATACATTACTGAGTAAACAATGCACTGTCAGATGTATAGTGCTGAGTAAACACTGCTCTGTCAGCTGCACAGTACTGAGGGAACACAGCACTGTCAGATATACAGTACTGATTAAACACTGCACTGTCAGATGTATAGTACTGAGGGAACACAGCACTGTCAGATGTACAGTACTCAGGGAACACAGCACTGTCAGATGTAAAGTACTGAGTAAACATTGCACTGTCAGATGTACAGTGCTGAGTAAACACAGCACTGTCAGATGTACAGTACTGAGGGAACACATCACTGTCAGATGTACAGTACTGAGGGTACACAGCACTGTCAGATGGACAGTACGGAGGGAACACAGCACTGTCAGATATATAGCACGGAGGGAACACAGCACTGTCAGATGTACATTACTGAGTAAATACTGCATCATCAGATGTACAGAGTTGAGTAAGCACTGCACTGTCAGATGCACAGTACTGAGTAAACACTGCATTGTCAGCTGTATAGTACTGAGGGAACACAGCACTGTCAGCTGTATGGTACTAACGGAATACAGCATTGTCAAATGGACAGTACTGAGGGAACACAGCACTGTCAGATCTACAGTACTCAGGGAACACAGCACTGTCAGATGTACAGTATTGAGTAAACAGTGCACTGTCAAATGTACAGTAATCAGGGAACACAGCACTGTTAGATGTACAGTACTGAGTAAACACGGCACTGTCAGATGTACATTTACGGGTAAACACTGCACTGTCAGATGTACAGTACTGAGGGAACACATCATTGTCAGATGTACAGTACTGAGTAAACACTGCACTGTCAGATGTACAGTACTGAGGGATCACAGCACTGTCAGATGTACTGTACTGAGTAAACACAACACTGTCTGATGTACAGTGCTGACTAAACGCTGCACTGTCAGATGTTCAGTACTGAGGGAACACAGCACTGTCAGATGTACAGTATTGAGGGAACACAGCACTGTCCGATGAACAGTACTGAGTAAACACTGCACTGTCAGATGTATAGTACTGAGGGAACACAGCACTGTCAGCTGCACAGTACTGAGGGAACACAGTACGGTCAGATATACATTACTGAGTAAACAATGCACTGTCAGATGTATAGTGCTGAGTAAACACTGCTCTGTCAGCTGCACAGTACTGAGGGAACACAGCACTGTCAGATGTATAGTACGGAGGGAACACATCACTGTCAGATGTACATTATTGAGTAAACAGTGCACTGTCAGATGTACAGTAATCAGGGAACACAGCACTGTTAGATGTACAGTACTGAGGCAACACTGCACTGTCTGATGTATAATAAAGAGGGAACACAGCATTGTCAGATGGAGAGTACTGAGGGAACACAGTACAGTCAGATATACATTACTGAATAAACACTGCTCAGTCAGCTGCACAATACTGAGGGAACACAGCACTGTCAGATGTACAGTATTGAGGGAACACTGCACTGTCAGATGTATAGTACTGAGGGAACACAGCCCTG
Source organism: Carcharodon carcharias (assembly GCF_017639515.1). Lineage (NCBI taxonomy): Eukaryota > Metazoa > Chordata > Chondrichthyes > Lamniformes > Lamnidae > Carcharodon > Carcharodon carcharias. Next base: position 390,592 of record NW_024470656.1, on the reverse strand, counting down.
TCAGATGTACAGTACTGAGGGAACACAGCACTGTCAGATGTAAAGTACTGAGTAAACATTGCACTGTCAGATGTACAGTGCTGAGTAAACACAGCACTGTCAGATGTACAGTACTGAGGGAAAACATCACTGTCAGATGTACGGTACTCAGGGAACGCATCACTGTCAGATGGACAGTACTGAGGGAAAACATCACTGTCAGATATACATTATTGAATAAACACTGCTCTGTCAGCTGCACAATACTGAGGGAACACAGCACTGTCAGATGTACAGTATTGAGGGAACACAGCACTGTCCGATGTACAGTACTGAGTAAACACTGCACTGTCAGATGTATAGTACTGAGGGAACACAGCACTGTCCGATGTACAGTACTGGGAAAACACTGCACTGTCAGATGTATAGTACTGAGTAAACAGTGCACTGTCAGATGTACAGTAATCAGGGAACACAGCACTGTTAGATGTACAGTACTGAGGAAACACTGCACTGTCTGATGTAGAATAAAGAGGGAACACAGCACTGTCAGATGGACAGTACTGAGGGAACACAGTACGGTCAGATATACATTACTGAATAAACACTGCTCAGTCAGCTGCACAACACTGAGGGAACACAGCACTGTCAGATGTACAGTATTAAGGGAACACAGCACTGTCCGATGTACAGTACTGAGTAAACACTGCACTGTCAGATGTATAGTACTGAGGGAACACAGCACTGTCAGATGGACAGTACCGAGGGAACACAGCACTTTCAGATGTACAATACTCAGTAAACACAGCACTGTCAGATGTACAGTACTGAGAGAACACAGCACTATCAGATGTACAGTACTGAGTAAACACTGCACTGTCAGATGTACAGTACTGAGTGAACACTGCACTGTCAGATGTACAGTACTGAGGGAACACAGCACTGTCAGCTGCACAGTACTGAGGGAACACAGTACGGTCGGATATACATTACTGAGTAAACAATGCACTGTCAGATGTATAGTGCTGAGTACACACTGCTCTGTCAGGTGTACTGTACGGAGGGAACACAGCACTGTCAGATATACAGTACTGATTAAACACTGCACTTTCAGATATATAGTACTGAGGGAACACAGCCCTGTCAGATGTACAGTACTCAGGGAACACAGCACTGTCAGATGTAAAGTACTGAGTAAACATTGCAATGTCAGATGTACAGTACTGAGGGAACACAGCCCTGTCAGATGTACAGTACTCAGGGAACACAGCACTGTCAGATGTAAAGTACTGAGTAAACATTGCAATGTCAGATGTACAGTACTGAGGGAACACAGCACTGTCAGATGTACAGTACTCAGGGAACACAGCACTGTCAGATGTAAAGTACTGAGTAAACACAGCACTGTCAGATGTACAGTACTGAGGGAACACAGCACTGTCAGATGTACAGTACTGAGGGAACACAGCACTGTGAGATGTACAGTATTGAATAAACTCTGCACTGTCTGATGTATAGTACTGAGGGAGCACAGCACTGTCAGATGGACAGTTCTGAGGGAACACAAAACTGTCAGAAAAGAAAAACTGAATTACCTGGAAAAACTCTGCAGCTCTGGCATCATCGGCAGAGAAGAAAAAAGTTGATGCTTCGAGTCCTCATGACCCTTTGACAGAACTTGTGTTCGAGTCCAAGAAAGAGTAGAAATATAAGCTAATTTTAGGTCTGTGTGGGGGTGGGGGGGGGGGGGGTGGTGTGGGGGGGGAGGGGGGTGTGGGGGGGGTGGGGGTGGTGGGAGAGAGTGAGAGAGAGCAACCACTGTCAGATGTACAGTACTGAGGGAACACAGCACTGTCAGATGGACAGTACTGAGGGAACACAGCACTGTCAGATGGACAGTACTGAGGGAACACAGCACTGTCAGATGGACAGTACTGAGGGAACACAGCACTGTCAGATGTACAGTGCTGAGGGAACACAGCACTGTCAGATGTACATTACTGAGTAAACAGAGCACTTTCAGATGTGCAGTACTGAAGGAACACAGCACTGTCAGATGTACAGTACTGATTAAACACTGGACTGTCAGATGTGCAGTGCTGAGGGAACACAGCACTGTCAGATGTACATTACTGAGTAAACAGAGCACTTTCAGATGTGCAGTACTGAAGGAACACAGCACTGTCAGATGTACAGTACTGAGGGAACACAGCACTGTCAGATGTACAGTACTGAGGGAACACAGCACTGTCAGATGTACAGTACTGAGGGGACACAGCACTGTCAGATGTACAGTACTGAGGGGACACAGCACTGTCAGATGTACTGTACTGAGTAAACACTGCACTGTCAGATGTACAGTGCTGACTGAACGCTGCACTGTCACATGTTCTGTACTGAGGGAACACAGCATTGTCAAATCTACATTCCTGAGTGAATACAGCACTTTCAGATGTACAGTACTGATTAAACACTGGACTGTTAGATGTGCAGTGCTGAGGGAACACAGCACTGTCAGATGTACAGTACTGAGTAAACAGAGCACTTTCAGATGTGCAGTACTGAGGGAACACAGCACTGTCAGATGTACTGTACTGAGTAAATGCAACACTGTCAGATGTACAGTGCTGACTAAACGCTGCACTGTCAGATGTACATTATTGAGTAAACAGTGCACTGTCAGATGTACAGTACTGAGGGAACACAGCACTGTCAGATGTACAGTACTGAGGGGACACAGCACTGTCAGATGTACAGTACTGAGGGGACACAGCACTGTCAGATGCACAGTACTGAGTATACACTGCATTGGCAGCTGTATAGTACTGAGGGAACACAGCACTGTCAGCTGTATGGTACTAACGGAACACAGCACTGTCAAATGGACAGTACTGAGGGAACACAGCACTGTCATCTGTATGGTACTAACGGAACACAGCACTGTCAAATGGACAGTACTGAGGGATCACAGCACTGTCAGATGTAAAGTGCTGAGTTAACACTGCACTGTCAGATGTGTAGTACTGAGGGAATCCAGCACTGTCAAATGAACAGTACTGAGGGAACACAGCACTGTCAGATGTACATTACTGAGTAAACACTGCACTGTCAGATGTACAGTGCTGGGTAACCAGTGCACTATCAGATGTACAGTACTGAGGGAACACAGCACTGTCAGATGTACATTACTGAGTAAACACTGCACTGTCAGATGTACAGTGCTGGGTAACCAGTGCACTATCAGATGTACAGTACTGAGGGAACACAGCACTGTCAGATGTACAGTACTGAGGGAACACAGCACTGTCAGATGTACATTACTGAGTAAACACTGCACTGTCAGATGTAAAGTGCTGGGTAACCAGTGCACTATCAGATGTACAGTACTGAGGGAACACAGCACTGTCAGATGTACAGTACTGAGGGAGCACAGCACTGTGAGATGTACAGTATTGAATAAACTCTGCACTGTCTGATGTATAGTACTGAGGGAGCACAGCACTGTCAGATGGACAGTTCTGAGAGAACACAATACTGTCAGAAAAGCAAAACTGAATTACCTGGAAAAACTCAGCAGCTCTGGCATCATCGGCAGAGAAGAAAAAAGTTGATGCTTCGAGTCCTCATGACCCTTTGACAGAACTTGAGTTCGAGTTCAAGAAAGAGTAGAAATATAAGCTAGTTTTAGGTCTGTGTGGGGGTGGGGGGGGTGGTGGTGTGGGGGGGGAGGGTGGTGTGGGGGGGGGGGTGGGGGTGGTGGGAGAGAGTGAGAGAGAGCAACCACTGTCAGATGTACAGTACTGAGGGAACACAGCACTGTCAGATGCACAGTAGTGAGGGAACACAGCACTGTCAGATGTACAGAACTGAGGGAACACAGCACTGTCAGATGGACAGTCCTGAGGGAACACAGCACTGTCAGATGGACAGTACTGAGGGAACACAGCACTGTCAGATGTACTGTACTGATTAAACACTGGACTGTCAGATGTACAGTACTGAGTAAACAGAGCACTTTCAGATGTGCAGTACTGAGGGAACACAGCACTGTCAGATGTACTGTACTGAGTAAATGCAACACTGTCAGATGTACAGTGCTGACTAAACGCTGCACTGTCAGATGTACATTATTGAGTAAACAGTGCACTGTCAGATGTACAGTACTGAGGGAACACAGCACTGTCAGATGTACAGTACTGAGGGAACACATCACTGTCAGATGTACAGTACTGAGGGGACACAGCACTGTCAGATGCACAGTACTGAGTAAACACTGCATTGTCAGCTGTATAGTACTGAGGGAACACAGCACTGTCAGCTGTATGGTACTAACGGAACACAGCACTGTCAAATGGACAGTACTGAGGGAACACAGCACTGTCAGCTGTATGGTACTAACGGAACACAGCACTGTCAAATGGACAGTACTGAGGGATCACAGCACTGTCAGATGTAAAGTGCTGAGTTAACACTGCACTGTCAGATGTGTAGTACTGAGGGAATCCAGCACTGTCAAATGAACAGTACTGAGGGAACACAGCACTGTCAGATGTACATTACTGAGTAAACACTGCACTATCAGATGTACAGTACTGAGGGAGCACAGCACTGTGAGATGTACAGTATTGAATAAACTCTGCACTGTTTGATGTATAGTACTGAGGGAGCACAGCACTGTCAGATGGACAGTTCTGAGAGAACACAATACTGTCAGAAAAGAAAAACTGAATTACCTGGAAAAACTCAGCAGCTCTGGCATCATTGGCAGAGAAGAAAAAAGTTGATGCTTCGAGTCCTCATGACCCTTTGACAGAACTTGAGTTCGAGTCCAAGAAAGAGTAGAAATATAAGCTAGTTTTAGGTCTGTGTGGGTGTGGGGGGGGGGGGGGGTGGTGGTGTGGGGGGGGAGGGGGGTGTGGGGGGGTGGTGGGGGTGGTGGGAGAGAGTGAGAGAGAGCAACCACTGTCAGATGGACAGTACTGAGGGAACACAGCACTGTCAGATGTACAGTGCTGAGGGAACACAGCACTGTCAGATGTACAGAACTGAGGGAACACAGCACTGTCAGATGTATAGTACTGAGGGAACACAGCACTGTCAGATGTACAGTACTGAGGGAACACAGCACTGTCAGATGGACAGTACTGAGGGAACACAGCACTGTCAGATGGACAGTCCTGAGGGAACACAACACTGTCAGATGTACAGTACTGAGGGAACACAGCACTGTCAGATGTACAGTACTGATTAAACACTGGACTGTCAGATGTGCAGTGCTGAGGGAACACAGCACTGTCAGATGTACATTACTGAGTAAACAGAGCACTTTCAGATGTACAGTACTGAAGGAACACAGCACTGTCAGATGTACAGTACTGAGGGAACACAGCACTGTCAGATGTACAGTACTGAGGGAACACAGCACTGTCAGATGTACAGTACTGAGGGGACACAGCACTGTCAGATGTACTGTACTGAGTAAACACTGCACTGTCAGATGTACAGTGCTGACTGAACGCTGCACTGTCACATGTTCTGTACTGAGGGAACACAGCATTGTCAAATCTACATTCCTGAGTGAATACAGCACTTTCAGATGTACAGTACTGATTAAACACTGGACTGTCAGATGTGCAGTGCTGAGGGAACACAGCACTGTCAGATGTACAGTACTGAGTAAACAGAGCACTTTCAGATGTGCAGTACTGAGGGAACACAGCACTGTCAGATGTACTGTACTGAGTAAATGCAACACTGTCAGATGTACAGTGCTGACTAAACGCTGCACTGTCAGATGTACATTATTGAGTAAACAGTGCACTGTCAGATGTACAGTACTGAGGGAACACAGCACTGTCAGATGTACAGTACTGAGGGAACACATCACTGTCAGATGTACAGTACTGAGGGGACACAGCACTGTCAGATGCACAGTACTGAGTAAACACTGCATTGTCAGCTGTATAGTACTGAGGGAACACAGCACTGTCAGCTGTATGGTACTAACGGAACACAGCACTGTCAAATGGACAGTACTGAGGGAACACAGCACTGTCAGCTGTATGGTACTAACGGAACACAGCACTGTCAAATGGACAGTACTGAGGGATCACAGCACTGTCAGATGTAAAGTGCTGAGTTAACACTGCACTGTCAGATGTGTAGTACTGAGGGAATCCAGCACTGTCAAATGAACAGTACTGAGGGAACACAGCACTGTCAGATGTACATTACTGAGTAAACACTGCACTGTCAGATGTACAGTGCTGGGTAAACAGTGCACTATCAGATGTACAGTACTGAGGGAACACAGCACTATCAGATGCACAGTACTGAGGGAGCACAGCACTGTGAGATGTACAGTATTGAATAAACTCTGCACTGTTTGATGTATAGTACTGAGGGAGCACAGCACTGTCAGATGGACAGTTCTGAGGGAACACAATACTGTCAGAAAAGAAAAACTGAATTACCTGGAAAAACTCAGCAGCTCTGGCATCATCGGCAGAGAAGAAAAAATTTGATGCTTCGAGTCCTCATGACCCTTTGACAGAACTTGAGTTCGAGTCCAAGAAAGAGTAGAAATATAAACTAGTTTTAGGTGTGTGTGGGGGTGGTGTGGGGGGGGAGGGGGGTGGTGGGAGAGAGTGAGAGAGAGCAACCACTGTCAGATGTACAGTACTGAGGGAACACAGCACTGTCAGATGTACAGTACTGAGGGAACACAGCACTGTCAGATGTACTGTACTGAGGGAACACAGCACTGTCAGATGTACTGTACTGAGTAAACACTGCACTGTCAGATGTACAGTGCTGACTGAACGCTGCACTGTCACATGTTCAGTACTGAGGGAACACAGCATTGTCAAATCTACATTACTGAGTGAACACAGCACTTTCAGATGTACAGTACTGATTAAACACTGGACTGTCAGATGTGCACTGCTGAGGGAACACAGCACTGTCAGATGTACATCACTGAGTAAACAGAGCACTTTCAGATGTGCAGTACTGAGGGAACACAGCATTGTCAGATGTACAGTACTGAGTAAACTATGTATAGTCAGATGTACAGTACTGAGTAAACACAGCAGTGTCAGATGTACAGTACTGAGGGAACACAGCATTGTCAGATGTACAGTACTGAGTAAACACAGCACTGTCAGATGTACAGTACTGAGTAAACACTGTATAGTCGGATGTACAGTACAGAGGGAACACAGATTGTCATATATACAGTACTGAGTAAACACAGCACTGTCAGATGTACAGTACTGAGTAAACACTGTATAGTCAGATGTACAGTACTGAGGGAACACAGCACTGTCAGCTGTACAGTACTGTGGGAACACAGCACAGTCAGATGTGAAGTAGTGAGGGAACACAGCACTGTCAGATGTACAGTACTGAGTAAACACTGTATAGTCAGATGGACAGTACTGAGGGAACACAGCACTGTCAGATGGACAGTACTGAGGGAACACAGCACTGTCAGGTGTACAGTACTGTGGGAACACAGCACAGACAGATGTGAAGTACTGAGGGAACACAGCACTGTCAGATGTACAGTACTGTGGGAACACAGCACAGTAAGATGTGAAGTGCTGAGGGAACACAGCACTGTCAGATGTACAGTACTGTGGGAACACAGCACAGTCAGATGTGAAGTACTGAGGGAACACAGCACTGTCAGATGGACAGTACTGAGGGAACACAGCACTGTCAGATGTACAGTACTGTGGGAACACAGCACAGTCAGATGTGAAGTACTGAGGGAACTCAGCACTGTCAGATGTACAGTACTGTGGGAACACAGCACAGTCAGATGTGAAGTACTGAGGGAACACAGCACTGTCAGATGTACAGTACTATGGGAACACAGCACTTTCAGATGGACAGTACTGAGGGAACACAGCACTGTCAGATGTACAGTACTGTAGGAACACAGCACTGTCAGATGGACAGTACTGAGGGAACACAGCACTGTCAGATGTACAGTACTGTGGGAACACTGCACTGTCAGATAGACAGTACTGGGGGAACACAGCACTGTCAGATGTACAGTACTGAGGGAACACAGCACTGTCAGATGGACAGTACTGTGGGAACACAGCACTGTCAGATTTACAGTACTGAGTGAACACAGCACTGTCAGATGTACAGTACTGAGGGAACACAGCACTGTCAGATTGACAGTACTGTGGGAACACAGCACTGTCAGATGGACCGTACTGAAGGAACACAGCACTGTCAGATGTACAGTACTGTGGGAACACAGCACTGTCAGATGGACAGTACTGAGGGAACACAGCACTGTCAGATGTACAGTACTGAGGGAACACAGCACTGTCAGATGGACAGTACTGAGGGAACACAGCTCTGTCAGATGTACAGTACTGAGGCAACACTGCACTGTCAGATGTACAGTACTGTGGGAACACAGCACAGTCAGATGTGAAGTACTGAGGGAACACAGCACTGTCAGATGTACAGTACTGAGGGAACACAGCACTGTCAGATGTACAGTAATGTGGGAACACAGCACTTTCAGTTGTACAGTACTGGGGGAACACAGCACTGTCAGATGTACAGTACTGTGGGAACACAGCACTGTCAGTGGGCAGCTACTGAGGAATCAGTGAATTGTCAGAGCGGCAATGCCAAGGAATCCAGATCTTCCAGAGTAGCAGAACTAAGGGATCCCACTGCCCACATAGCAAAGGTTGTGAGTGTCCCTACACTCTTGAATGAGCAGTACAGCGTGAGTGTTTGTTATCACAGTTTGTGTTCTTTTGATTGGGCAGAACATGACGACTGGAATACTTCGTTCATCATTCTCGAGAACTTCCCATCAACACCCGATTGCTTAAATCAACAGACCTGGGCTTGGAATTTGGGTTATGGTGACCAGGACAGGTCATACCAGAGATTCCACAGGAGCCAGTTACCAGCTCACCTCTTATATCTCTTCATCAGAAACAAATATTTTCTCAATGAAGCTAAACTTGGGTCAGAATAGACAACAGACAAAATATATTTGAGCTCGCGGAGGATTCAAGTGAAAAAGAGGGTCATGGTGACCGAACATCAGTGTTAGATTGGTGAAGTGGACGTGCAGCCTGAACCATAACAAGCCGGGTCTGGGCTCGGCTGCATGTTCCAGCTGAATCAACCCACTGCTTTTCCTCGTTTCCATTAATGTGAAACTATGGATTCTTTTCTGCACCTTTTCCCATAAAACCCTGAACCTTTCAATGTGTCACCTTGTGATGGAATTTAATGCGACAGCGAGCTGTACAAAATACTAAAACAATAGGAAAAATACCTGGAAAAACTCAGCAGGTCTGGCAGCATCTGCGGAGTGGGACAAAGTTAACGTTTTGAGTCCATATGACTCTTCAACAGAACTAAGTAAAAATAGAAGAGAGGTGGAATATAAGCTGGCTTAAGAGGGTAGTGGGACAGGTAGAGCTGGATAGAGGGCCAGTGATTGGTGGAGATAACCAAATGATATCACAGAAAAAAGGACAAAGAGGTATTGAATGTGGTGATATTATCTAAGGAATGTGCTAATTAAGTTTAGAAAGCAGGACGAGCAAGGTACAGATAGCCCTAGTGGGGGTGGGGTGAAGGTACAGATAGTCCTAGTGGGGGTGGGGGGAAGGTACAGATAGTCCTAGGGGGGGTGGTGTGGGGTGAAGGTACAGATAGCACTAGTGGGGGTGGGGTGTGGCTGGGGTGAAGGTACAGATAGTCCTAGTGAGGGTGGGGTGGGGGGGAAGGTACAGATAGCCCTAGTGGGGGTGGGGGTGGGGTGGGGGGAAGATACAGATAGTCCTAGTGGGGGTGGGGTGGGGGGGAAGGTACAGATAGCCCTAGTGGGGGTGGAGTGGGGGGTGAAGGTACAAAAAGCCCTAGTGGGTGTGGAGTGGGGGGGAAGGTACAGATAGCCCTAGTGGGGGTGGGGTGGGGTGAAGGTACAGATAGCCCTAGTGGGGGTGGGGGTGGGGTGGGGTGAAGATACAGATAGTCCTAGTGGGGGTGGGGTGGGGGGGAAGGTACAGATAGCCCTAGTGGGTGTGGAGTGGGGGTGAAGGTGCAGATAGCCCTAGTGGGGGTGGTTTGGGGTGAAGGTACAGATAGCCCTAGTGGGGGTGGGGTGGGGTGAAGGTACAGATAACCCTAGTGGGGTGGGGTGGGGGTGAAGGGACAGATAACCCCAGTGGGGGTGGGGGGAAGGGAAGGGATTGAAATAGGCTAAAAGGTAGAGATAAAACAATGGATGGAAATACATTTTAAAATAATGGAAATAGGTGGGAAAAGAAAAATCTTTATAAACTATTGGAAAAAAAGTGGATCGGAAAGGGGTTGGGGATAGAGGAGAGTGTTCATAATCTAAAATTGTTGAACTCAATATTCAGTCCAGAAGGCTGTAAAGTGCCTAGTCGGAAGATGAGGTGTTGTTCCTCCAGTTTGCGTTGGGCTTCACTGGAACAATGCAGCAAGCCAAGGACAGACATGTGGGCAAGAGAGCAGGGTGGAGTGTTAAAATGGCAAGCGACAGGGAGATCTGGGTAATGCTTGCTGACAGACCAAAGGTGTTCTGCAAAGCAGTCACCCAGTCTGCGTTTGGTCTTTCCAATGTAGAGGAAACCGCATTGGGAGCAGGGAATGCAGTAGACTAAATTAAGGGAAGTGCAAGTGAAATGCTGCTTCACTTGAAAGGAGTGTTTGGTCTCCTGGACGATGAGGAGAGATGAAGGAAAGGGGCAGGTGTTGCACCTCCTGCAGTTGCATGGTAAGGTGCTGTGAGAGGGGGTTGAGGAGTAGGGGGTGATGGAGGAGTGGACCAGGGAATCCCAGAGGAAATGATCCCTACGGAATGCCGATGGGGGGGTGAAGGGAAGATGTGTTTGGTGGTGGCATCATGCTGGAGTTGGCGGAAGTGGCGGAGGATGATCCTTTGAATGCGGAGGCTGGTGGGGTGATAAGTGAGGACAAGGGGGACCCTATCATGTTTCTGGGAGGGAGGAGAAGGCGTGAGGGCGGATGCGCGAGAGATGGGCTGGACACGGTTGAGGACCCTGTCAATGACCGTGGGTGGAAAACCTCGGTTAAGGAAGAAGGAGGACATGTCAGAGGAACTGTTTTTGAAAGTTGCATCATCAGAACAGATACGACGGAGGCGAAGGAACTGAGAGAATGGGATGGAGTTCTTACAGGAAGCGGGGTGTGAGGAGCTGTAGTCGAGGTAGCTGTGGGAGTCAGTAGCACATTCCTTACATAATATCACCACCTTCAACACCTCTTTGTCCTTTTGTCTGTGACATCTTTTATTTATCTCCACCTATCACTGGCCCTCTATCCAGCTCTACCTGTCCCACCACCACCCCACCCACACCCCTTAAACCAGCTTATATTTCACCTCTTTTCTATTTTTACTTAGTTCTGTTGAAGAGTCATTCGGACTCGAAATGTTAACTGTGTTCCTCTCTGCAGATGCTGCCAGATCTGCTGAGTTTTTCCAGGTATTTCTGTTTTTCTTTTGGATTTCCAACATCTGCAATTTTTTTGCTTTTATCTTAGTACAAAATATCGATTCAGAGGGTCACAGGGCAGCTGGTGAAACCTGCTCTCCTCTTTATCCTTCACCTCTTCTTGGTGCCGTCTCTGTTCTCGGCTTCTACCCCAAGCCCAGAGTGTGATAACATCGACTCTCCACTGCTCTGAGATCGGCTAAGTAACTCACTCGTTCCCCTTCCTCAGGAGTTGGTTTGATTGGGTCATTGAGGAGACCTCATTCCACTAGAAAGATTTACTTCATTAAAATGTTCAATAGTATTCAGTCTCGATTTCTTTGTCTAAATCATGGGGTGATCGCCTGGACTGATGTTTTCCACCTCCCATCAGCCTCTAGAGCCTTTGCATGTCCACTCTGTTCTTGATTAATCAGCCCTTCGTGTCAGCCTTTCTGATTTCAGGCCCCGGTTCTTCACTCTGGTTATTTTTATAATTCCCTTCATCAGGTCTCAGGCCTTCAGCTAAGTTTCAGGGCAGTATTGATGGGATTGACCTGTTGTCATTTATCTCTATTCAGAGCTGTTTACACGGCCTGTGCTCCGCTCTGGGTGGTCAAGTTACCTTTTGCACAATTGTATCATGGAGTAAATCACTAAAGTGACTTATTTCCCAGTTTCACACGCCAGTTACTGTTCATATTTCAGCAGCATCTTTATTAAGCGATGTTAACTGAGCTCCCTAAGGCAGTTTTGAGTTCTGGTCATACGCTTTAAGTGTCTATCGTATTGCAGAGGCCTTAACTGACCAGGGAGACCTTTTGGGCCAGCGACAGCTGCTATCACAGGAGAAGAATTTCTTCACCGGTCTGCTTCTAGAGAAACAAAATCTTTAGTAGCTTTCAGTCAAATGGAATTTGGGGTGTCACTTGTTAATTACTTTGTTTACGTGGACTGAGCAAAGCCTTTGACAAGGTCCCACGTGGGAGAATGAGAAAGACCCTCGGTCACTCAGTCGCTCAGTCACAATCTCTCGGTCACTCAGTCTGTGAGTTATTCCGTCTCCAGGATTCAGTCTCTCGGTCACTCAGACTCTCGGTCACTCAGTGCCGAGCTCACCCAATCTCTCAGTCAATCAGTCTGTGAGTCACGCGGCCTCAAACCTAACCCTAATCCGAAACTTATGCTTAAACCTAAAAATAACACTAATGCTAAACCTAAACCAATCCCTAACCCAAAATCTAACCCAAATCCTAACCTGCTGGCCCAGTATTGAGGGAGTGCTCCAGTTTCAGAGGGTCATTACTAAGGGAGTCCTGAACTGTAGGAGAGTCACCACTGAGGGAGTGTTATACAGTTGGAATGTCAGTGTGGAGGATGTGCTGCACTGTTGGAGGGTCAGTGCTGAGGGAGTGCTGCACTGTCGGAGGGTCAGTACTGAGGGAGTGCTGCACTGTCGGAGGGTCAGTATTGAGGGAGTGCTACACTGTCAGAGGGTCAGTACTGAGGGAGTGCTGCACTGTTGGATGGTCAGTACTGAGGGAGTGCTGCACTGTCAGAGGGTCAGTACTGAGGGAGTGCTGCACTGTCAGAGGGTCAGTACTGAGGGAGTGCTGCACTGTTGGAGAGTCAGTACTGAGGGAGTGCTGCACTGTTGGATGGTCAGTACTGAGGGAGTGCTGCACTGTCAGAGGGTCAGTACTGAGGGAGTGCTGCATTGTTGGAGAGTCAGTACTGAGGGAGTGCTGCACTGTTGGATGGTCAGTACTGAGGGATTGCTGCACTGTTTGAAGGTCCGTACTGAGGGATTGGTGCATTTTCGGAGGGGCAGTACTGAGGGAGTGCTGCACTGTCGGAGGGTCAGTACTGAGGGAGTGCTGCACTGTCGGAGGGTCAGTACTGAGGGAGCGCTGCACTGTCAGAGGGTCAGTACTGAGGGAGCGCTGCAGTGTCAGAGGGTCAGTACTGAGGGAGTGCTGCACTGTCGGAGGGTCAGTACTGAGGGAGTGCTGCACTGTCAGAGGGTCAGTACTGAGGGAGTGCTGCACTGTTGGAGTGTCAGTACTGAGGGAGCGCTGCAGTGTCAGAGGGTCAGTACTGAGGGAATGCTGCACTGTTGGAGTGTCAGTACTGAGGGAGTGCTGCACTGTTGGAGTGTCAGTACTAAGGGAGCGCTGCACTGTCAGAGGGTCAGTACTGAGGGCATGCTGCACTGTCAGAGGGTCAGTACTGAGAGGATGCTGCATAGCCAGAGTTGTTGTATGAGGGAAAATGCACAGGTGGGTGTAATGATAGAGTTTCTATGTGTAAGAGCAGTGCAGAGGGAGAGCGACACTGTTGGAGGTGCAGCACTGTGCAAGCGCAGCACTGGCTGATGTGCTGCCTTTTGGGTGAGATGTTATATTTACGCCCCATCTGGCCTCTCGGGTGTAACATAAAAGACCCTATGTCAATATTTTAAAGAAGAACATGGTAGATCTCCCTGGAGTCCTGGGACCAATATTTCTCCCCAGTCAACATCACAGAATCAGATTCTCTAATTCGTCCTCATGATCGCATAACTGCAGGTGGGAGATTGCCGCACCCAATTTCTCTGCATTGTTTGGTGCATCCCAACAATGCTAATACTCGCAGAGAGCGTCTTTGACTCTAAAGGGCTTTGGAATGCCCAATACTCCTGAGTGGTGCGATACAAATTAAATTATTGATTTCTTCCATTTGGGATTTCGCAAGAAACATAAATGGGGATTAAAACCGGTCCTGATTCAGCCCAGTGATACCCAGCAGAAGCAGTGAACAACAAGGTGTTTGTTATGACAGTTTGTGTTTTTATGGTTGGGCAGAACATGATGACTGGAATATGTTGTTTATCATTGTCGAGAACTTCCCATCAACACCCGATTGCTTATATCAACATACCTGGGCCTTGGCATTTGGGTTATGGTGACCAGGACTGTTCATACCAGAGATTCCACAGGAGCCAGTCACCAGCTCACATCTTATTTCTCTTCCACTCTGGGTGGCCAAGTTACCTTTGCACCAGTTACTGTTCATATTTCAGCAGCATCTTTATTAAGCGAGGTTAACTGAACTCGCTAAGGCAGTTTTGAGTTCTGGTCATGCACTTTAAGTATCTATTGTATTGCAGAGGCCTTAACTGACCAGGGAGACCTTTCGGGCCAGTGACAGTGGCTATCACAGGAGATGAATACTTCACTGGTCTGTTTCTAGAGAACCGAAATCTTTAGCAGCTTCCGATCAAATGGAATTTGTAGTATCACCTGTTAAATTGCTTCATTTACGTGGACTCAGCAAAGCCTTTGACAAGGTCCCACATGGGAGACATATAGATAAGACAAATGCTCATGGGATACAGGGTAATTTGATGAGGTGGACTCAAAATTGGCTTAGCTGTAGGAGACAGAGGGTGATGACAGAAGGATGCTTTAGTGACTGGAAGCCAGTGTCCATTGGGATCTGTGTTGGGTCCCCTATTATTTGTCACTTATATAAATGACATTGATGACTATGTGCGGGGTAGGATTAGTAAGTTTGCAGATGACACAAATATTGACCAGGTTCTTAACAGTGAGGTTGTGTGCCCTGGGCCACAAGAAGATACAGACAGCATGGTTAAATGTGCAGATAAGTGGCTGATGGAATTTAACCATGAAAAGTGTGAGGTGATACACTGTGGAAGGAATAATTTGACAAGGAAGTATTCAATGAATGGCATGACACTAGGAAGTTCTGAGGAACAAAGGGACCTTGGCGTGAGTGTCCATTGATCTCTGAAGGCAGAGGGGCATTTTAGTGGGGTGGTGAAAAAGGCATCTGGGACACTTGCCTTTATCAATCGAGGCATAGATTACAAAAGTAGGGAGGTCATGTTGGAGTTGTATAGAACCTTGGTGAGGCCACAGCTGGAGTACTGTGTGCAGTTCTGTTCGCCACATTATAGGAAGGATGTGATTGCACTGGAGCGGGTGCAGAAAAGATTCACCAGGATGTTGCCTGTGATGAAACATTTAAGTTATGAAGAGAGGTTGGGTTGGAGCAGGGAAAACTGAGGGATGACCTTATCGAGGTGTCCAAGATTATGAGGGGCGTGAACAGGGTGGATAGGGAGTAGCTTTTCCCCTTTGTTGAAGTGTCAGTCACCAGTGGTCACAAGTTCAAGCTGAGGGGCAGGAGGTTTAGGGGGGATGAGAGGAAAAACGTTTTTACCCAGAGGGTGGTGAGGGTCTGGAATGTGCTGCCTGGGAGGGTGGTGGATGTGGGTACCCTCACATCCTTTAAAAAGTACCTGGATGAGCGCTTCGCACATCATAACTTAAAGGCTATGTGCCAAGTGCTGGTAAATGGGGTTAGGTAGGTAGGTCATGTGTTTCCCACGTGTCAGTGCAGACTCGATGGGCTAAAGGGACTGTCCTGCATTGTGTGAGTCTGTGTTTCTGCGAATAGTTGTTTATTCTTATCACCTTAACTGCTACAGAACCCGGGTATTGTTGAAAGTAGAAACTAGATATTACAGAGCCCGGTATTGTTGAAAGTATAAACTAGAAACTACAGAGCCCGGGTATTGCTGAAAGTAGAAACCAGAAACGACAGAACCCAGGTATTGCTGAAAGTAGAAACTAGAAACTACAGAACCCGGGTATTGCTGAAAGTAAAAACTAGAAACAAAAGAACCCAGGTATTGCTCAAAGTAGAAACTAGAAACTACAGAACCTGAGTATTTTTGAAAGTAGAAACTAGAAAATACAGAAACCAGCTATTGCTAAAATTAGAAACTAGAAACTACAGAACCTGGGTATTGCTGAAAGAAAAAAAACTAGAAACTAAAAAACCTGGGTATTGCTGAAAGTAGAAACTAGAAACTAGAGAACACGGTATTGCTGAAAGTAGAAAGCAGAAACGTCAGAATCTGGTATTGCTGAAAATAGAAACTAGAAATTACAGAACCCGGGTATTGCTGAAAGTAGAAATTTGAAAATACAGAACCCAGATATTGCTGAAAGTAGAATCTAGAATCTGCAGAACCCAGGTAGAGCTGAAAGTAGAAACTAAAAACTACAGAACCCAGGTATTGCTGAAAGTAGAAACTAAAAACTACAGAACCCGTGCATTGCAAAAGTAGAAAATAGAAGCTACAGACTGTGGGTATTGCTGAATGTAGAAACTAAGAACTACCAAACCCGGGTATTCCTGAAAGTAGAAACAAGAAACTACAGAACTCAGGTATTGCAGAAAGTAGGAACTAGAAACTAGAGAACCCAGGTATTGCTGAAAGTAGAAACAAGAAACTACAGAACCCGGTATTGCTGGAAGTAGCAACAAGAAACTACAGAACCCGGGTATTGCTGAAATTAGAAACTAGAAACTACAGAACCCGGTATTGCTGAAACTAGAAACTAGAAACTACAGACCCTGTGTATTGCCAGAATGTAGAAACCAGAATCGAAAGAATTGGGGTATTGCTGAATGTAGAAACTAGAAACTACAGAACCAACGTATTGCTGAAAGTAGAATCTAGAAACTACAGAACCTGGGTATTGCTGAAAGTAGAAACTGGAAACGACAGACCCCGTGTACGGCTGAAAGTTGATACTAGAAACTACAGAACCCCGGTATTGCTGAAAGTAGAAACTAGAAACTACAGAACACGCACATTTTTGAAAGTAGAAACTAGAAACTACAGAAACCAGCTATTGCTGAAATTAGAAACTAGAAACTACAGAACCCGGGTATTGCTGAAAGAAAAAACTAGAAACTAAAAAATCCGGGTATTGCTAAAAGTAGAAACTAGAACCTACAGACCCCAGGTATTGCTGAAAGTAGAAACTAGAAACTACAGAACCCAGGTATTGCTGAAAGTAGAAACTAGAAACTACATAACCCCAGTATTGCTGAAAGTTGAAACTAGAAACTTCAGAAACTAGTATTGCTGAAAAAAGAAACCAGAAACTACAGAACCCGGGTATTGCTGAAAGTAGAAACTAGAAACTACAGAACCCAGGTATTGCTGAAAGTAGAATCTAGAATCTGCAGAACCCAGGTAGAGCTGAAAGTAGAAACTAAAAACTACAGAACCCAGGTATTGCTGAAAGTAGAAACTAAATACTACAGAACCTGTGTATTGCAAAGTAGAAAATAGAAACTAAAGACTATGGGTATTGCTGAACGTAGAATCTAAGAACAACCAGACCTGGGTATTCCTGAAAGTTGAAACTAGAAACTAAAGAATCCAGGTATTGCAGAAAGTAGAAACTAGAAATTAGAGAACCCAGGTATTGCTGAAAGTAGAAACAAGAAACAACAGAACCCGCTATTGCTGAAAGTAGAAACTAGAAACTACAGAACCCGGGTATTGCTGAAAGTAGAAACTAGAAACTACAGAACCCAGTATTGCTGAAAGTAGAAATTAGAAACTACAGACCCCGTGTATTGCTGAAAGTAGAAACTAGAAACGAAAGAATTAGGGTATTGCTGAATGTAGAAACTAGAAATGAAAGAATTAGGGTATTGCTGAACATAGAAACTAGAAAGTACAGAACCGACGTATTGCTGAAAGTAGAAACTAGAAACTACAGAAACCGACTATTGCTGAAATTAGAAACTAGAAACTACAGAACCTGGGTATAGCTGAAAGAAAAAAGTAGAAACTAAAAAACCCGGGTATTGCTGAATGTAGAAAATAGAAACTACAGAACCGAGGTATTGATGAAAGTAGAAACTAGATACAACAGAACCCAGGTATTGCAGAAAGTAGAAACTAGAAACTACAGAACACAGGTACTGCTGAAAGTAGAAAAAAGAAACTACCGAACCCCAGTATTGCTGAAAGTAGAAACTAGAAACTTCAGAATCCGGTATTGCTGAAAATAGAAACTAGAAACTACAGACCCCGGGTATTGCTGAAAGTAGAAACCAGAAACTACAGAACCCAGGTATTGCTGAAAGCAGAAACTAGAATCTGCAGAACCCAGGTAGTGCTGAAAGTAGAAACTAACACCTACCGAACCCGGGTATTGCTGAAAGTAGAAAGTAGGAAATGCAGAATGCAAATATTGCTGAAAGTTGAAGCTAGAAACTATAGAAGCCGGGTATTGCTGCAAGTTAAAACTAGAATCTACAGAACCCGGGTATTTCTGAAAGTAGAAAATAGAAACTACAGAACCTGAGTATTGCTGAAAGTAAAACTGGAAGCTACAGAACCCAGGTATTACAGAAAGAAGATTCCAGAAACTACAGAACCCGGGTATTGCTAAAAGTACAAACCAGAAACTACAGAACATGGTTATTGCTGAAAGTAGAAACTAGAAACTACAGACCCTGGGATTTGCTCAAAGCAGTAACCAGATACTACAGAACCCGGTAATTGCTGAAAGGAGAAAGTAGAAAGTACAGAATCCGAGTATTGCTGAAAGTAGAAACTAGAAACTACAGAAAACAGGCGTTGCTGAAAGTTGAAAGTAGAAACTATGTAAGCCAATTATTGCAGAAAGTACAGACTAGAAACTACACATTCTGTTTTTTGCTGAATTTAGAAACTAAAAATTACAGAAAACAAGTAGTGCTGAACGTAGAAACTAGAAACTACAGAACTCGGGTATTGCTGAAAGTAGAAAGTAGAAACTACAGAACCCGTGTGTTGCTGAAAGTAGAAACGCGAACTACAGATCGCAGGTATTGCTGAAAGTAGAAACTGGAGCCTACAGAACCTGGGTACTGCCGAAAGTAGAAATCAGAAACTACAGAACGTGAGTATTTTTGAAAGTAGAATTTGGAAACTACAAAACCTGGATATTTCTGAAAGTAGAATGTAGAAACTACAAAACCCGGGTATTGCTGAAAGTATAAATTAGAAACTACAGAACCCAGGTATTACTGAAAGTAGAAACTAGAAAAGACAGAACCCAGGTATTGCTGAATGTAGACACTAGAAACTACAAAACCCGTGTATTGCTTAATGTAGAAACAAGAAGGTACAGAACTCATGTATTGCTGAAAGTAGAAACTAGAAACTCTATAACCCGGGTATAGTTGAAAGTAGAAACTAGAAACTACAAACCCGGGTATTGATGAAAGTAGAAAATAGAAACTACAGACCCCGGGTATGGCTGAAAGTAGAAAATAGAAACTACAGAACCCAGATATTGCTGAAAGTAGAAACTAGAATCTACAGAACCCGTGTATTGCAAAAGAAGAAATTAAAAGCTACAGACCTGGGTATTGCTGAATGTGGAAACTAAGAGCTACCGAACCCGGGTATTTCTGAAATTAGAAATGAGAAACTACAGAACCCAGGTATTGCAGAAAGTAGAAACAAGAAACTAGAAAACCCAGGTATTGCTGAAAGTAGAAACTAGAAAGTATAGAAACCGAGTATTGCTTAATTTAGAAACTAGAATCTACAGAACCCAGGTATTGCTAAAAGATGAAACTAGAAACTACACAGCCCGTGTATTGCTGAAAGTAGAATTCAGAAGCTACAGAGCCAGTGTATTGCAGACAGTAGAAACTAGAAACTTCAGAACCAGGGTATTGCTGAAAGTAGAAACAAGAAACTACAGAACCTGGGTATTGCTGAAAGTAGAAACCAGAAACGACAGACACCGTGTATTGCTGAAAGTTCAAACAAGAAACTACAGAACACAGTTATTGCAGAAAGTAGAAACTAGAAACTACAGAACCAGGGATTTGCTGAAAGTAGAAACTGGAAGCTACAGAACCTGGGTATTACTGAAAGTAGAAACTAGAAACTACAGAACCCGGGTATTGGTGAAAGTACAACCCAGAAACTACAGAACACGGTTATTGCTGAAAGTAGAAACTAGAAACTACAGAACCACGGATTTGCTGAAAGCAGAAACTGGAAACAACAGAACCTGGGTATTACTGAAAGCAGTAACCAGATACTACAGAACCCATGTATTGGTGATAGTACAAACCAGAAACTAAAGAACGCAGGTATTGCAGAAAGTAGAAAATGGAAAGTATAGAACCCGAGTATTGCTGAAAGTAGAAAGTAGGAACTACAGAACCCAAATATTGCTGAAAGTTGAAACTAGAAACTATAGAAGCCGGGTATTGCTGCAAGTACAAACTAGAACCTACAGAACCCGGGTATTTCTGAAAGTAGAAACTAGGAACTACAGAACGAAGGTATTGCTGAAAGTTGAAACTTGATACTACAGAACCAGGGTATTGCTGAAAGTAGAAAATAGAAACAACAGAATCCGAGTATTGCTGAAAGTGAAACTAGAAACTACAGAACCCGGGTATTACAGAAAGTAGATCACAGAAACTACAGAACCCGGGTATTGCTGAAAGTGCAAACCAGAAACTACTGAACACGATTATTGCTGAAAGTAGAAACTAGAAACTGCAGACTCAAGGATTTGCTCAAAGTAGAAAGCAGAAACTACAGAAACCACTTATTGCTGAATGAGAAACTAGAAAGTACAGAATCCAAGTATTGCTGAAAGTTCAAACTAGAAACCACAGAAAACAGGCATTGCTGAAAGTTGAAACTAGAAACTATATAAGCCAGTTATTGCTGAAAGTACAGACTAGAAACTACACTTTCCATTTTTTGCTGAAAGTAGAAACTAGAAATTACAAAAAAACAGGTATTGCTGAAAATAGAAATTAGAAACCACAGAACCCGGATATTGCTGAAAGTAGAAAGTAGAAACTACAGAAACCGTGTGTTGCTGAAAGCAGAAACGAGAAATGACAGAACCCAGGTATTGCTAAAAGTAGAAACTAGAGACTAGAGAACCTGGGTATTGCTGAATGTAGAAATCAGAAACTACAGAAGCCAGTTATTGCTGACTGAAGACACTAGAAACTACAAAACCCATGTATTGCTTAATGAAGAAACAAGAAGCTACAGAACCCGGGTATTGCTGAAAGTAGAAACTAGAAACTACAGAACCCAGGTATTGCTGAAAGCAGAAACTAGAATCTGCAGAACCCAGGTAGTGCAGAAAGTCGAAAATAAGAGCTACCGAACCTGGGTAATGCTGAAAGTAGAAACTAAAAACTACAGAACCCGTGTATTGCACAAGAAGAAAATAGAAGCTACAGACCCTGGGTATTGCTGAATGTAGAAACTAAGAGCTACCGAACCCGGGTATTGCTGAAAGTAGAAACTAGAAACTACAGAACCCAGGTACTGCAGAAAGTAGAAACTAGAAACTAGAGAACCCAGGTATTGTTAAAAGTAGAAACTAGAAAGTATAGAAACCGAGTATTGCTTAAATAAGAAACTAGAATCTACAGAACCCAAGTATATCTAAAAGTTGAAACTAGAAACTACACAGCCCGGGTATTGTGGAAAGTGGAATTCAGAAACTAAAGATCCAGTGTATTGCAGACAGTAGAAACTAGAATCTTCAGAACCAGAATATTACTGAGAGTAGAAACCAGAAACTACAGAACTTGGGTATTGCTGAAAGTCGTAACTAGAAACTACAGAACCCGGGTATTGCTGAAAGTACAAACTAGAAACTACAGAACACAGTTATTGCTGAAAGTAGAAACTGGAAACTACAGAACCCGGGTATTACTGAATTTATAAACCAGAAACTACAGATGCCGGGTATTGGTGAAAGTACAACCCAGAAACTACAGAACACGGTTATTGCTGAAAGTAGAAACTAGAAAATACAGAGCCAGGGATTTGCTGAAAGTAGAAACTGGAAACTATAGAACCTGGGTATTACTGAAAGTAGAAACCAGAAACTACAGAACCCATGCATTGGTGATAGTACAAACCAGAAACTAAAGAACACAGGTATTGTGGAAAGTAGAAACTGGAAAGTACAGAACCTGGGTATTGCTGAAAGTAGAAAGTAGGAACTACAGAACGCAAATATTGCTAAAAATTGAAGCTAGAAACGATAGAAGCCGGGTATTGTTGCAAGTACAAACCAGAACCCACAGAACACTAGAAACTAAAAAAACCATGTATTGCTTAATGTAGAAACATGAAGCTAAGAACCAGGGTAATTTTGAAAGTAGAAACTAGAAACTACAGAACCAGGGTATTGCTGAAAGTAGAAACTAGAAACTACAGACCCCAGGATTTGCTCAAAGCAGAAACCATAAACTACAGAACCCGGTTATTGCTGAAGGGAGAAACTAGAAAGTACAGAATCTGAGTATTGCTGAAAGTAGAAACTAGAAACTAGAAACTACAGAAAACAGGCGTTGCTGAAAGTTGAAAGTAGAAACTATATAAGCCGGTAATTGCTGAAAGTACACACTATAAACTACACATTCTGTTTTTTTGCTGAAAGTAAAAAACTAGAAATTACAGAAAACAGGTACTGCTGAAAGTAGAAAGTAGAAACTACAGAGCCCGTGTGTTGCTGAAAGTAGAAACGAGAAACTACGGAACCCAGGTATTGCTGAAAGTAGAAACTAGAGCCTTCAGAACCTGGGTACTGCTGAAAGTAGATAAAAGAAACTACAGAAGCCAGGTATTGCTGAAAGCAGAAACTAGAATCTGCAGAACCCAGGTAGTGCTGAAAGTAGAAACTAAGAGCTATCGAACCTGGGTATTGCTGAAAGTAGAAACTAAAAACTACAGAACCCGTATATTGTACAAGAAGAAAATAGAAGCTACAGACCCTGGGTATTGCTGAATGTAGAAACTAAGAGCTACCGAACCCGGGTATTGCTGAAAGTAGAAACTACAGAACCCAGGTACTGCAGAAAGTAGAAACTAGAAACTAGAGAACCCAGGTGTTGCTGAAAGTAGAAACTAGAAAGTATAGAAACCGAGTATTGCTTAAATGAGAAACTAGAATCTACAGAACCCAAGTATTGCTAAAAGTTGAAACTAGAAACTACACAGCCCGGGTATTGCGGAAAGTGGAATTCAGAAACTAAAGAGCCAGTGTTTTGCAGACAGTAGAAACTAGAATCTTCAGAACCAGAATATTACTGAGAGCAGAAACAAGAAGCTATAGAACCCGGGTATTGCTGAAAGTAGAAACTAGAAACTACAGAACCCAGGTATTGCTGAAAGCAGAAACTAGAATCTGCAGAACCCAGGTAGTGCTGAAAGTAGAAACTAAGAGCTATCAAACCTGGGTATTGCTGAAAGTAGAAACTAAAAACTACAGAACCCGTATATTGTACAAGAAGAAAATAGAAGCTACAGACCCTGGGTATTGCTGAATGTAGAAACTAAGAGCTACCGAACCCGGGTATTGCTGAAAGTAGAAACTACAGAACCCAGGTACTGCAGAAAGTAGAAACTAGAAACTAGAGAACCCAGGTATTGCTGAAAGTAGAAACTAGAAAGTATAGAAACTGAGTATTGCTTAAATGGGAAACTAGAATCTACAGAACCCAAGTATTGCTAAAAGTTGAAACTAGAAACTACAAAGCCCGGGTATTGCAGAAAGTGGAATTCAGAAACTAAAGAGCCAGTGTTTTGCAGACAGTAGAAACTAGAATCTTCAGAACCAGAATATTACTGAGAGCAGAAACAAGAAGCTATAGAACCCGGGTATTGCTGAAAGTAGAAACTAGAAACTACAGAACCCAGGTATTGCTGAAAGCAGAAACTAGAATCTGCAGAACCCAGGTAGTGCTGAAAGTAGAAACTAAGAGCTATCAAACCTGGGTATTGCTGAAAGTAGAAACTAAAAACTACAGAACCCGTATATTGTACAAGAAGAAAATAGAAGCTACAGACCCTGGGTATTGCTGAATGTAGAAACTAAGAGCTACCGAACCCGGGTATTGCTGAAAGTAGAAACTACAGAACCCAGGTACTGCAGAAAGTAGAAACTAGAAACTAGAGAACCCAGGTATTGCTGAAAGTAGAAACTAGACAGTATAGAAACCGAGTATTGCTTAAATAAGAAACTAGAATCTACAGAACCCAAGTATTGCTAAAAGTTGAAACTAGAAACTACACAGCTCGTGTATTGCGGAAAGTGAAATTCAGAAACTAAAGAGCCAGTGTTTTGCAGACAGTAGAAACTAGAATCTTCAGAACCAGAATATTACTGAGAGTAGAAACCAGAAACTACAGAACTTGGGTATTGCTGAAAGTCGTAACTAGAAACTACAGAACCCAGGTATTGCTGAAAGTACAAACTAGAAACTACAGAACACAGTTATTGCTGAAAGTAGAAACTGGAAACTACAGAACCCGGGTATTACTGAATTTATAAACCAGAAACTACAGATGCCGGGTATTGGTGAAAGTACAACCCAGAAACTACAGAACACGGTTACTGCTGAAAGTAGAAACTAGAAAATACAGAGCCAGGGATTTGCTGAAAGTAGAAACTGGAAACTATAGAACCTGGGTATTACTGAAAGTAGAAACCAGAAACTACAGAACCCGTGCATTGGTGATAGTACAAACCAGAAACTAAAGAACACAGGTACTGTGGAAAGTAGAAACTGGAAAGTACAGAACCGGAGTATTGCTGAAAGTAGAAAGTAGGAACTACAGAACACAAATATTGCTAAAGGTTGAAGCTAGAAACTATAGAAGCTGGGTATTGTTGCAAGTACAAACCAAAACCCACAGAACACTAGAAACTAAAAAAACCCATGTATTGCTTAATGTAGAAACAAGAAGCTAAGAACCTGGGTAATGTTGAAAGTAGAAACTAGAAACTACAGAACCAGGGTATTGCTGAAAGTAGAAACTAGAAACTACAGACCCCAGGATTTGCTCAAAGCAGAAACCATAAACTACAGAACCCGGTTATTGCTGAAAGGAGAAACTAGAAAGTACAGAATCTGAGTATTGCTGAAAGTAGAAACTAGAAACTACAGAAAACAGGCGTTGCTGAAAGTTGAAAATAGAAACTATATAAGCCGGTAATTGCTGAAAGTACAGACTATAAACTACACATTCTGTTTTTTGCTGAAAGTAGAAACGTAGAAATTACAGAAAACAGGTATTGCTGAAAGGAGAAACTACAGAACCGGTGTGTTGCTGAAAGTAGAAACGAGAAAGTACGGAACCCAGGTATTGCTGAAAGTAGAAACTAGAGCCTTCAGAACCTGGGTACTGCTGAAAGTAGATAAAAGAAACTACAGAAGCCAGGTATTGCTGAATGTAGACACTAGAAACTACGAAACCCGTGTATTGCTTAATGTAGAAACAAGAAGCTATAGAACCCGGGTATTGCTGAAAGTAGAAACTAGAAACTACAGAACCCAGGTATTGCTGAAAGTAGAAACTAAGAGCTATCGAACCTGGGTATTGCTGAAAGTAGAAACTAAAAACTACAGAACCCGTATATTGTACAAGAAGAAAATAGAAGCTACAGACCCTGGGTATTGCTGAATGTAGAAACTAAGAGCTATCAAACCCAGGTATTGCTGAAAGTAGAAACTACAGAACCCAGGTACAGCAGAAAGTAGAAACTAGAAACTAGAGAACCCAGGTATTGCTGAAAGTAGAAACTAGAAAGTATAGAAACTGAGTACTGCTTAAAAGAGAAACTAGAATCTACAGAACCCAAGTATTGCTAAAAGTTGAAACTAGAAACTACACAGCCCGGGTATTGCGGAAAGTGGAATTCAGAAACTAAAGAGCCAGTGTATTGCAGACAGTAGAAACTAGAATCTTCAGAACCAGAATATTACTGAGAGTAGAAACCAGAAACTACAGAACATGGGTATTGCTGAAAGTCGTAACTAGAAACTACAGAACCCGGGTATTGCTGAAAGTACAAACCAGAAACTACAGAACACAGTTATTGCTGAAAGTAGAAACTGGAAACTACAGAACCCGGGTATTACTGAATTTATAAACCAGAAACTACAGATGCCTGGTATTGGTGAAAGTACAACCCAGAAACTACAGAACACGGTTATTGCTGAAAGTAGAAACTAGAAAATACAGAGCCAGGGATTTGCTGAAAGTAGAAACTGGAAACTATAGAACCTGGGTATTACTGAAAGTAGAAACCAGAAACTACAGAACCCATGCATTAGTGATAGTACAAACCAGAAACTAAAGAACACAGGAATTGTGGAAAGTAGAAACTGGAAAGTACAGAACCTGGGTATTGCTGAAAGTAGAAAGTAGGAACTACAGAACGCAAATATTGCTAAGAGTTGAAGCTAGAAACGATAGAAGCCGGGTATTGTTGCAAGTACAAACCAGAACCCACAGAACACTAGAAACTAAAAAAACCATGTATTGCTTAATGTAGAAACAAGAAGCTAAGAACCCGGGTAATGTTGAAAGCAGAAACTAGAAACTACAGAACCAGGGTATTGCTGAAAGTAGAAACTAGAAACTACAGACCCCAGGATTTGCTCAAAGCAGAAACCATAAACTACAGAACCCGGTTATTGCTGAAGGGAGAAACTGGAATGTACAGAATCCGAGTATTGCTGAAAGTAGAAACTAGAAACTACAGAAAACAGGCGTTGCTGAAGGTTGAAAGTAGAAACTATATAAGCCGGTTATTGCTGAAAGTACAGACTATAAACTACACATTCTGTGTTTTGCTGAAAGTAGAAACTATAAATTACAGAAAACAGGTATTGCTGAACGTAGCAAGTAGAAACTACAGAACTCGGGAATTGCTGAAAGTAGAAAGTAGAAACTACAGAACCCGTGTGTTGCTGAAAGTAGAAATGAGAAACTACGGAACCCAGGTATTGCTGAAAGTAGAAACTAGAGCCTTCAGAACCTGGGTACTGATGATTGCAGAAATCATAAACTACAGAACGTGAGCATTTTTCAAAGTGGAATCTAGAAGCTACAAAACCCGTGTATTGCTTAATGAAGAAACAAGAAGCTACAGAACCCGGGCACTGCAGAAAGTAGAAAATAGAAACTCCATAACCCAGGTATTGTTGAAAGCAGAAAGTAGAAACTACAAACCCGGTGATTGCTGAAAGTAGAAACTAGAAACTACAGAAAACGTGTATTGCTGAAAGTAGAAAGTAGAATCTACAGAAAACAGGTATTGCTTAATGTGAACACCAGATAATACAAAACCTGTGTATTGCTTAAAGTAGAAACAAGAAGGTACAGAACCAGGGTATTGTTGAAAGTAGAAACCAGAAACTACAGAACCAGGGTATTGCTGAAAGTAGAAACTAGAAACTACATACTCCGGGATTTGCTCAAAGCAGAAACCATAAACTACAGAACCCGGTTATTGCTGAAGGGAGAAACTAGAAAGTACAGAACCCGGGCATTGTTGAAAGTAGAAACTAGAAAGTACAAACCCGGGTTTTGCTGAAATTAGAAACTAGAAACTACAGAACCCGTGTATTGCTGAAAGTAGAAAGTAGAATCTACAGAACACAGGTATTGCTTAATGTGGACACTAGAAAATACAAAACCCGTGTATTGCTTAATGTAGAAACAAGAAGCTACAGAACCCGGGTATTGTTGAAAGTAGAAACTAGAAACTCCATAACCGAGATATTGTTGAAAGCAGAAAGTAGAAACTACAAAACCGGTGATTGCTGAAAGTAGAAACTAGAAACTACAGAAACCGTGTATTGCTGAAAGTAGAAAGTAGAATCTACAGAAAACAGCTTATGCTTAATGTGGACACCAGATAATACAAAACCTGTGTATTGCTTAATGTAGAAAAAAGAAGCTACAGAACCAGGGTATTGTTGAAAGTAGAAACTAGAAACTACAGAACCAGGGTATTGCTGAAAGTAGAAACTAGAAACTACAGACTCCGGGATTTGCTCAAAGCAGAAACCATAAACTACAGAACCCAGTTATTGCTGAAGGGAGAAACTAGAAAGTACAGAACCCGGGTATTGTTGAAAGTAGAAACTAGAAACTACAAACCCGGGTATTGTTGAAAGTAGAAACTAGAAACTACAAACCCGGGTATTGCTGAAAGTAGAAACTAGAAACTACAGATTCCAGGATTTGCTCAAAGCAGAAACCATAAACTACAGAACCAGGGCTTTGCTGAAAGTAGAAACTAGAAACTACAGAACCCATGTATTGCTGAAAGTAGAAACTAGAAACTCCAGAACACGGGTATTGTTGAAAGTAGAAACTAGAAACTACAAACCCGGGTATTGCTGAAATTAGAAATTTGAAACTACAGAACCCGTGTAATGCTGAAAGTAGAAAGTAGAATCTACAGAACCCAGGTATTGCTTAATGTGGACACTAGAAAATACAAAACCCGTGTATTGCTTAATGTAGAAACAAGAAGCTACCGATCCCGGGTATTGTTGAAAGTAGAAACTAGAAACTACAGAACCAGGGTATTGCTGACAGTAGAAAACAAAAACTACAGAAGCTGAGTATTGCTGAAAGTAAAACTGGAAGCTACAGAACCCGAGTATTACAGAAAGAAGATTCCAGAAACTACAGAACCCGGGTATTGCTGAAAGTACAAACCAGAAACTACAGAACACGGTTATTGCTGAAAGCAGAAATCAGAAACTACAGAACCCGGCTATTGCTGAAAGGAGAAACTAGAAAGTACAGAATCTGAGTATTGCTAAAAGTAGAAACTAGAAACTACAGAAAACAGGCATTGCTGAAAGTTGAAAGTAGAAACTATATAAGCCGGTTATTGCTGAATGTACAGACTAGAAACTATACATTCCGTTTTTTGCTGAAAGTAGAAACTAGAAATTACAGAAAACAGGTATTGCTGAATGTAGAAACTAGAAACTACAGAACTCAGGTATTGCTGAAAGTTGAAAGTAGAAACTACAGAACCCGTGTGTTGCAGAAAGTAGAAACAAGAAACTACAGAACCCAGGTATTGCTGAAAGTAGAAACTAGAGACTACAGAACCTGGGTACCGGTGAAAGTAGAAATCAGAAACTACAGAACGTGAGTATTTTTGAAAGTAGAATCTAGAAACTACAAAACCTGGGTATTTCTGAAAGTAGACCCTAGAAACTAGAGAAACCGTGTATTACTGAAAGTAGAAACTAGAAAATACAGAACCCAGGTATTGCTGAATATAGACACTAGAAACTACAAAACCCGTGTATTGCTTAAGTAGAAACAGGAAGGTACAGAACCCGTGTATTGCTGAAAGTAGAAACTAGTAACTCCATAACCCGGGTATTTTTGAAAGTAGAAACTAGAAACTACAAACCCGGGTATTGCTGAAAGTAGAAACTAGAAACTACAGAACCCAGGTATTGCAGAAAGTAGAAACAAGAAGCTAGAAAACCCAAGTATTGCTGAAAGTAGAAACTAGAAAGTATAGAAACCGTGTATTGCTTAATTTACAAACTAGAATCTACAGACCCCAGGTATTGCTAAAAGTTGAAACTAGAAACTACACAGCCCGGGGATTGCTGAAAGTAGAATTCAGAAACTACAGAACCATGTATTGCTGAAAGTACAAACCAGAAACTACAGAACACAGGTACTGCAGAAAGTATAAACTAGAAACTAGAGAACCCAGGTATTGCTAAAAGTAGAAACTAGCAAGTATAGAAACCGAGTATTGCTTAAATGAAAAATTAGAATCTACACAACCCAGGTAATGCTTAAAGTTAAAACTAGAACCTACACAGCCCGGGTATTGCAGAAAGTAGAATTTAGAAACTACAGAGCCAGTGTATTGCAGACAGAAGAAACTAAAATCTTCAGAACCAGAATATTGTTGAAAGTAGAAACTAGAAACTACAGAACTTGGGAATTGCTGAAAGTCGAAACTAGGAACTACAGGACCCAGGTATTGCTGAAAGTAGAAACCAGAAACTACAGAACCATGTATTGCTGAAAGTACAAATCAGAAACTACAGAACACAGTAATTGCTGAAAGTAAGAACAAGAAACCACAGAACCAGGGTTTTGCTGAAAGTAGAAACTAGAAACTACAGAACCCAGGTATTGCTGAAAGTAGAAACTAGAAACTCCAGAACCCGGGTATTGTTGAAAGTAGAAACTAGAAACTACAAACCTGGGTATTGCTGAAATTAGAAACTAGAAACTACAGAACCCGTGTATTGCTGAAAGTAGAAAGTAGAATCTACAGAACCCAGGTATTGCTTAATGTGGACACTAGAAAATACAAAACCCGTGTATTGCTTAATGTAGAAACAAAAAGCTACAGAACCCGGGTATTGTTGAAAGTAGAAACTAGAAACTACAGAACCAGGGTATTGCTGAAAGTAGAAAACAAAAACTACAGATGCTGAGTATTGCTGAAAGTAAAACTGGAAGCTACAGAACCCAGGTATTACAGAAAGAAGATTCCAGAAACTACAGAACCCCGGTATTGCTGAAAGTACAAACCAGAAACTACAGAACACGGTTATTGCTGAAAGCAGAAATCAGAAACTACAGGACCTGGTTATCGCTGAAAGGAGAAAGTAGAAAGTACAGAATCTGAGTATTGCTGAAAGTAGAAACCAGAAACTATGGAAAACAGACATTGCTGAAAGTTGAAAGTAGAAACTATATAAGCCGGTTATTGCTGAATGTACAGACTAGAAACTACACATCCCGTTTTTTGCTGAAAGTAGAAACTAGAAATTACAGAAAACAGGTATTGCTGAACGTAGAAACTAGAAACTACAGAACTCGGGTATTGCTGAAAGTTGAAAATAGAAACTACAGAACCCGTGTGTTGCAGAAAGTAGAAACGAGAAACTACAGAACCCAGGTATTGCTGAAAGTAGAAACTAGAGACTACAGAACCTAGGTACCGCTGAAAGTAGAAATCATAAACTACAGAACGTGTGTATTTTTGAAAGTAGAATCTAGAAACTACAAAACCTGGGTATTTCTGAAAGTAGACCCTAGAAACTAGAGAAACCGGGTATTACTGAAAGTAGAAACTAGAAAATACAGAACCCAGGTATTGCTGAATATAGACATTAGAAACTACAAAACCCGTGTATTGCTTAAGTAGAAACAAGAAGGTACAGAACCCGTGTATTGCTGGAAGTAGAAACTAGTAACTCCATAACCCGGGTATTTTTGAAAGTAGAAACTAGAAACTACAGACCCCGTGTATTGCAAAAGAAGAAATAAGAAGCTACAGACCCTGGGTATTGCTGAATGTGGAAACTAAATCTACCGAACCCATGTATTGCTGAAAGAAGAAACTAGAAACTACAGAATCCAGGTATTGTAGAAACTAGAAACAAGAAACTAGAAAACCCAAGTATTGCTGAAAGTAGAAACTAGAAAGTATAGAAACCGTGTATTGCTTAATTTACAAACTAGAATCTACAGACCCCCGGTATTGCTAAAAGTTGAAACTAGAAACTACACAGCCCGGGTATTGCTGAAAGTAGAATTCAGAAACTACAGAACCATGTATTGCTGAAAGTACAAACCAGAAACTACAGAACCCAGGTATTGCTGAAAGCAGAAAGTAGAATCTGCAGAACCCAGGTAGTGCCGAAATTAGAAACTAAGATCTACCGAACCCGGGTATTGCTGAAAGTAGAAAGTAAAAACTACAGAACCCGTGTATTGCACAAGAAGAAAATAGAAGCTACAGACCCTGGGTATTGCTGAATGTAGAAACAAAGAGCTACCGAACCCGGGTATTGCTGAAATTAGAAACTAGAAACTACAGAACCCAGGTACGGCAGAAAGTATAAACTAGAAACTAGAGAACCCAGGTATTGCTAAAAGTAGAAACTAGAAAGTATAGAAACCGAGTATTGCTTAATTGAAAAATTAGAATCTACAGAACCCAGGTAATGCTAAAAGTTAAAACTAGAAACTACACAGCCCGGGTATTGCTGAAAGTAGAATTTAGAAACTACAGAGCCAGTGTATTGCAGACAGTAGAAACTAAAATCTTCAGAACCAGAATATTGCTGAAAATAGAAACTAGAAACTACAGAAATTGGGAATTGCTGAAAGTCGAAACTAGGAACTACAGAACCCGGGTATTGCTTGAAAGTACAAATCAGAAACTACAGAACACAGTTATTGCTGAAAGTAAGAACAGGAAACCACAGAACCAGGGTTTTGCTGAAAGTAGAAACTAGAAACTACAGAACCCAGGTATTGCTGAAAGTAGAAACTAGAAACTCCAGAACCCAGGTATTGCTGAAATTAGAAACTAGAAACTACAGAACCCGTGTATTGCTGAAAGTAGAAACTAGAAACTACAGACTCCGGGATTTGCTCAAAGCAGAAACCATAAACTACAGAACCCAGTTATTGCTGAAGGGAGAAACTAGAAAGTACAGAACCCGGGTATTGTTGAAAGTAGAAACTAGAAACTACAAACCCGGGTATTGTTGAAAGTAGAAACTAGAAACTACAAACCCGGGTATTGCTGAAAGTAGAAACTAGAAACTACAGATTCCGGGATTTGCTCAAAGCATAAACCATAAACCACAGAACCAGGGTTTTGCTGAAAGTAGAAACTAGAAACTACAGAACCCAGGTATTGCTGAAAGTAGAAACTAGAAACTCCAGAACACGGGTATTGTTGAAAGTAGAAACTAGAAACTACAAACCTGGGTATTGCTGAAATTAGAAACTTGAAACTACAGAACCCGTGTATTGCTGAAAGTAGAAAGTAGAATCTACAGAACCCAGGTATTGCTTAATGTGGACACTAGAAAATACAAAACCCATGTATTGCTTAATGTAGAAACAAGAAGCTACAGATCCCGGGTATTGTTGAAAGTAGAAACTAGAAACTACAGAACCAGGGTATTGCTGACAGTAGAAAACAAAAACTACAGAAGCTGAGTATTGCTGAAAGTAAAACTGGAAGCTACAGAACCCGAGTATTACAGAAAGAAGATTCCAGAAACTACAGAACCCGGGTATTGCTGAAAGTACAAACCAGAAACTACAGAACACGGTTATTGCTGAAAGCAGAAATCAGAAACTACAGAACCCGGTTATTGCTGAAAGGAGAAACTAGAAAGTACAGAATCTGAGTATTGCTGAAAGTAGAAACTAGAAACTACAGAAAACCTGAGTTGCTGAAAGTTGAAAGTAGAAACTAAATAAGCCGGTTATTGCTGAATGTACAGACTAGAAACTATACATTCCGTTTTTTGCTGAAAGTGGAAACTAGAAATTACAGAAAACAGGTATTGCTGAATGTAGAAACTAGAAACTACAGAACTCGGGTATTGCTGAAAGTTGAAAGTAATAACTACAGGACCCGTGTGTTGCAGAAAGTAAAAACGAGAAACTACAGAACCCAGGTATTGCTGAAAGTAGAAACTAGAGACTACAGAACCTGGGTACCGGTGAAAGTAGAAATCAGAAACTACAGAACGTGAGTATTTTTGAAAGTAGAATCTAGAAACTACAAAACCTGGGTATTTCTGAAAGTAGACCCTAGAAACTACAGAAACCGGGTATTGCTGAAAGTAAAACTAGAAACTACAGAACCCAGGTATTACTGAAAGTAGAAACTAGAAAATACAGAACCCAGGTATTGCTGAAAGTAGAAACTAGAAAATACAGAACCCAGGTATTGCTGAATATAGACACTAGAAACTACAAAACCCGTGTATTGCTTAAGTAGAAACAAGAAGGTACAGAACCCGTGTATTGCTGGAAGTAGAAACTAGTAACTCCATAACCCGGGTATTTTTGAAAGTAGAAACTAGAAACTACAAACCCGGGTATTGCTGAAAGTAGAAACTAGAAACTACAGACCCCGTGTATTGCAAAAGAAGAAATAAGAAGCTACAGACCCTGGGTATTGCTGAATGTGGAAACTAAGATCTACCGAACCCGTGTATTGCTGAAAGAAGAAACTAGAAACTACAGAACCCAGGTATTGCAGAAAGTAGAAACAAGAAACTAGAAAACCCAAGTATTGCTGAAAGTAGAAACTAGAAAGTATAGAAACCGTGTATTGCTTAATTTACAAACTAGAATCTACAGACCCCAGGTATTGCTAAAAGTTGAAACTAGAAACTACACAGCCCGGGTATTGCTGAAAGTAGAATTCAGAAACTACAGAACCATGTATTGCTGAAAGTACAAATCAGAAACTACAGAACCCAGGTATTGCTAAAAGCAGAAACTAGAATCTGCAGAACCCAGGTAGTGCTGAAAGTAGAAACTAAGACCTACCGAACCCGGGTATTGCTGAAAGTAGAAAGTAAAAACTACAGAACCCGTGTATTGCACAAGAAGAAAATAGAAGCTACAGACCCTGGGTATTGCTGAATGTAGAAATAAAGAGCTACCGAACCCGGGTATTGCTGAAATTAGAAACTAGAAACTACAGAACCCAGGTGCTGCAGAAAGTATAAACTAGAAACTAGAGAACACAGGTATTGCTAAAAGTAGAAACTAGAAAGTATAGAAACCGAGTATTGCTTAAATGAAAAATTAGAATCTGCAGAACCCAGGTAGTGCTAAAAGTTAAAACTAGGAACTACACAGCCCGGGTATTGCGGAAAGTAGAATTTAGAAACTACAGAGCCAGTGTAGTGCAGACAGTAGAAACTAAAATCTTCAGAACCAGAATATTGTTGAAAGTAGCAACTAGAAACTACAGAACTTGGGTATTGCTGAAATTCGAAACTAGGAACTACAGAACCCGCGTATTGCTGAAAGCAGAAACCAGAAACTACAGAACCATGTATTGCTGAAAGTACAAATCAGAAACTACAGAACACAGTAATTGCTGAAAGTAAGAACAAGAAACCACAGAACCAGGGTTTTGCTGAAAGGAGAAACTGGAAACTACAGAACCGGGGTATTACTGAACTTAGAAACCAGAAACTACAGATCCCGGGTATTGGTGAAAGTACAACCCAGAAACTACAGAACACGGTTATTGCTGAAAGTAGAAACTAGAAACTACAGAGCCAGGGATTTGCTGAAAGTAGAAACTGGAAACTATAGAACGTGGGCATTACTGAAAGTAGAAACCAGAAACTATAGAACCCGGGCATTGGTGATAGTACAGACCAGAAACTAAAGAACACAGGTATTGTGGAAAGTAGACACTGGAAAGTACAGAAGCCGAGTGTTGCTGAAAGTAGAAAGTAGGAACTACAGAATGCAAACATTGCTAAAAGTTGAAGCTAGAAACTATAGAAGCCGGGTATTGCTGCAAGTACAAACTAGAACCTACAGAACACTGGAAACTACAAAACCCGTGTATTGCTTAATGAAGAAACAAGAAGCTACAGAACCCGGGTATTGTTGAAAGTAGAAACTAGAAACTACAGACCCCGGGAGTTGCTCAAAGCAGAAACCATAAACTACAGAACACGGTTATTGCTGAAAGGAGAAACTAGAAATCACAGAATCCGAGTATTGCTGAAAGTAGAAACTAGAAACTACAGAAAACAGACGTTGCTGAAAGTTGAAAGTAGAAACTATATAAGCTGTTTATTGCTGAAAGCACAGAATAGAAACTACACATTCCATTTTTGGCTGAAAGTAGAAACTAGAAATTACAGAAAACAAGTATTGCTGAACGTAGAAACTAGAAACTACAGAACTTGGGTATTGCTGAAGTAGAAAGTAGAAACTACAGAACCCGTGTGTTGCTGAACGTAGAAACGAGAAACTACAGAACCCAAGTATTGCTGAAAGTAGAAACTAGAGCCTACAGAACCTGGGTACTGCTGAATGCAGAAATCAGAAACTACAGAACGTGATTATTTTTGAAAGTAGAATCTAGAAGCTACAAAACCCGTGTATTGCTTAACGAAGAAACAAGAAGCTACAGAACCCGGGTAATGCTGAAAGTAGAAACTAGAAACTACAGAACCAAGGTATTGCTGAAAGTAGAAACTAGAAACTCCATAACCCAGGTATTGCTGAAAGTAGAAACTAGAAACTACAAATCCGGGTATTGCTGAAAGTAGAAACTAGAAACTACAGATCCCGTGTATTGCTGAAAGTAGAAAGTAGAATCTACAGAACCCAGGTATTGCTTAATGTGGACACTAGATAATACAAAACCCGTGTATTGCTTAATGTAGAAACAAGAAGCTACAGAATCGGGGTATTGTTGAAAGTAGAAACTAGAAACAGCGGAACCAGGGTATTGCTGAAAGTAGAAACTAGAAACTACAGACCCCAGGTATTGTTGGAAGTAGAAATTAGAAATTCCATGACCCGGGTATTGTTGAAAGTAGAAATTAGAATCTACAAACCTGTGTATTGCTGAAATTAGAAACGAGAAACTACAGAACCCGTGTATTGCTGATTGTAGAAAGTAGAATCTACAGAACCCAGTTATTGCTTAAAGTGGACGCTAGAAAATACAAAACCCGTCTATTGCTTAATGTAGAAACAAAAAGCTACAGAACCCAGGTATTGTTGAAAGTAGAAACTAGAAATTACAGAACCAGGCTATTGCTGAAAGTAGAAAAGAAAAACTACAGAACCTGAGTATTGCTGAAAGTAAAACTGGAAGCTACAGAACCCGGGAATTACAGAAAGAAGATTCCAGAAACTACAGAACCCGGGTATTGCTGAAAGTACAAACCAGAAACTTCCGAACATGGTTATTGCTGAAAGTAGAAACTAGAAACTACAGACCCCGGGATTTGCTCAAAGCAGAAACCAGAAACTACAGAACCTGCTTATTGCTGAAAGGAGAAAGAAGATTCCAGAAACTACAGAACCCGGGTATTGCTGAAAGTACAAACCAGAAACTATAGAACACGGTTATTGCTGAAAGCAGAAATCAGAAAATACAGAACGCGGTTATTGCTGAAAGGAGAAACTAGAAAGTGCAGAATCTGAGTATTGCTGAAAGTAGAAACTAGAAGCTACAGAACAGGCGTTGCTGAAAGTTGAAAATAGAAACAAGATAAGCCGGTTATTGCTGAATGTACAGACTAGAAACTATACATTCCGAATTTTGCTGAAAGTAGAAACTAGAAATTACAGAAAACAGGTATTGCTGAACGTAAAAACTGGAACCTACAGAACTCGGGTATTTCTGAAAGTAGAAAGTAGAAACTACAGAAACCGTGTGTTGCTTAAAGTAGAAACGAGAAACTACAGAACCCAGGTATTGCTGAAAGTAGAAACCAGAGACTACAGAACCTGGGTAATGCTGAAAGTAGAAACCAGCAACTACAGAACGTGAGTATTTTTGAAAGTAGAATCTAGAAACTTCAATACCTGGGTATTTCTGAAAGTAGAACCTAGAAACTACATAAACTGGGTTTTGCTGAAAGTAGAAACAACAAACTACAGAACCCAGGTATTACTGAAAGTAGAAACTAGAAAATACAGAACACAGGTATTGCTGAATATAGACACTAGAAACTACAAAACCCATGTATTGCTTAATGTAGAAACAAGAAGGTACGGAACCCGGGTATTGCTGAAAGTAGAAACTAGTAACTCCATAACCCGGGTATTGTTGAAAGTAGAAACTAGAAACTACAAACCCAGGTATTGCTGAAAGTAGAAACTAGAAACTACAGACTCTGTATATGGCTGAAAGTAGAAACTAGAAACTACAGAACCCAGATATTGCTGAAAGTAGAAACTAGAAACTACAGAACCCGTGTATTGCAAAAGAAGAAAATAGAAGCTACAGACCCTGGGTATTGCTGAATGTGGAAACTAAGAACTACCGAACCCAGGTATTGCTGAAAGTAGAAGCTAGAAACTACAGAACCCAGATATTTCAGAAAGAAGAAACAAGAAACTAGAAAACACAAGTATTGCTGAAAGTATAAACTAGAAACTATAGAAACTGTGTATTGTTTAATTTACAAACTAGAATCTACAGACCCCTGGTAATGCTAAAAGTTGAAAGTAGAAACTACACAGCACCGGGAATTGCTGAAAGTAGAATTCAGAAACTACAGAACACAGTTATAGCTGAAAGTAGGAACTAGAAACTACAGAACCCGAATATTGCTGAAAGTCGAAACTAGAAACTACAGAACCCGGGTATTGCTGAAAGTACAAACCAGGAACTACACAACAGTTATTGCTGAAAGTAGAAACTAGAAACTACAGAGCCAGGGATTTGCTGAAAGTAGAAACTGGAAACTATAGAACCTGGGTATTACTGAAAGTAGAAACCAGAAACTACAGAACCCGGGCATTGGTGATAGTACAACTCAGAAACGAAAGAACACAGGTATTGTGGAAAGTAGAAACTGGAAAGTACAGAACATGAATATTGCTGAAAGTAGAAAGTAGGAACTACAGAATGCAAGTATTGCTGAAAGCTCAAGCTAGAAACTATAGAAGCCGGGTATTGTTGCAAGTACAAAGTAGAACCTACAGAACACTAGAAACTACAAAACCAGTGTATTGCCTAATGTAGAAACAAGAAGCTACAGAACCCGGGTATTGTTGAAAGTAGAAACTAGAAACTACAGAACCAGGTTATTGCTGAAAGTAGAAATTAGAAACTACAGACCCCGGGATTTGCTCAAAGCAGAAACCGGAAACTACAGAACCCGGTTATTGCTGAAAGGAGAAACTAGAAAGTACAGAATCTGAGTATTGCTAAAAGTAGAAACTAGAAACTACATAAAACAGGCGTTGCTGAAAGTTGAAAGTAGAAACTATATCAGCCGGTACAGAATAGAAACTACGCATTCTGTTTTTTGCTGAAAGTGGAAACTAGAAATTACAGAAAACAGGTATTGCTGAACGTAGAAACTAGAAACTACAGAACTCGGGTATTGCTGAAAGTAGAAAGTATAAACTACAGAACCCGTGTGTTGCTGAAAGGAGAAACGAGAAACGACAGAACCCAGGTATTGCTGAAAGTAGAAACTAGAGACAACAGAACCTGGGCACTGCTGAAAGTAGAAATCAGAAACTACAGAACGTGAGTATTTTTGAAAGTAGAATCTAGAAGCTACAAAACCTGTGTATTGCTTAATGTAGAAACAAGAAGGTACAGAACCTGGGTATTGCTGAAATTAGAAACTAGTAACTACACGACATAGGTATTGCTTAAATTAGAAAATTGAAACTCTATAACCCGGGTATTGTTGAAAGTAGAAACTAGAAACTACAAAGCCGGGTATTGCTAAAAGTAGAAACTAGAAACTAGAAACTAGAAACTACAGAACCCGTGTATTGCTGAAAGTAGAAAGCAGAATCTACAGAACCCAGGTATTGCTTAACGTGGACACTAGAAAATACAAAACCCTTGCTTTGCTTAATGATGAAACAAGAAGCTACAGAACCCGGGTATTGTTGAAAGTAGAAACTAAAAACTAGAGAACCAGGGTATTGCTGAAAGTAGAAACTAGAAACTACAGAACCCAGGTATTGCTGAAAGTAGAAACTTGAAACTCCATAACCCGGGTATTGTTGAAAGTAGAAACTAGGAACTGCAAACCTGGGTATTGCTGAAAGTAGAATCTAGAGACTTCAGAACCCGGGTATTGCTGAAAGTAGAAAGTAGAATCTACAGAACCCAGATATTGCTTAATGTGGACACTAGGAAATACAAAACCAAGGTATTGCTTAATGTAGAATCAAGAAGGTACAGAACCTGGGTATTGCTGAAAGCAGAAACTAGAAACTCCATAACCCGAGTATTGTTGAAAGTAGAAACTAGCAAATACAAACCCGGGTATTGCTGAAAGTAGAAACTAGAAACTACAGACCCCGGGTATTGCAAAAGAAGAGAATAGAAGCTACAGACCCTGGGTACTGCTGAATGTGGAAAGTAAGAGCTACTGAACCCGGGTATTGCTGAAAGTAGAAACTAGAAACTACAGAACCCAGGTATTGCAGATAGTTGAAACAAGAAACTAGAAAACCCAAGTATTGCTGAAAGTAGAAACTAGAAAGTATAGAAATCGAGTATTGCTTAATTTAGAAACTAGAATCTACAGAACCCAGGCATTGCTACAAGTTGAAACTAGAAACTACACGGCGCGGGTATTGCTGAAAGTAGAATTTAGAAACTACAGAGCCAGTGTATTGCAGACAGTAGAAACTAGAAACTTCAGAACCAGGGTATTGCTGAAAGTAGAAACTAGAAACTACAGACCCCAGGTATAGCTAAAAGTAGAAACCAGAAACTACAGAACCCAGGTATTGCTGAAAGTACAAACCAGAAACTACACAACGCAGATATTGCTGAAAGTAGGAACCAGAAACTTTAGAAGCGGGGATTTGCTAAAAGTATAAACTAGAAACTACAGAGACAGAGATTTGCTGAAAGTAGAAACTGGAAACTATAGAACGTGGGTATTACTGAAAGTAGAAACCAGAAACTACAGAACCCGGGCATTGGTGATAGTATAAATCAGAAACTAGAGAACACAGGTATTGTGGAAAGTAGAAACTGGAAAGTACAGAACCCGAATATTGCTGAAAGTAGCAAGTAGGAACTACAGAACGCAAATATTGCTGAAAGCTCAAGCTAGAAACTATAGAAGCCGGGTATTGTTGCAAGTACAAAGTAGAACACACAGAACACTAGAGACTACAAAACCCGTGTATTGCCTAATGTAGAAACAAGAAGCTACAGAACCCGGGTATTGTTGAAAGTAGAAACTAGAAACTACAGAACCAGGGTATTGCTGAAAGTAGAAATTAGAAACTACTGACCCCGGGATTTGCTCAAAGCAGAAACCAGAAACTACAGAACCCGGTTATTGCTGAAAGAAGAAACTAGAAAGTACAGAATCCGAGTATTGCTGAAAGTAGAAACTAGAAACTACAGAAAACAGGCGTTCCTGAAAGTTGAAAGTAGAAACTACACATTCTGTTTTTTGCTGAAAGTGGAAACTAGAAATTACAGAAAACAGGTATTGCTGAACGTAGAAACTAGAAACTACAGAACTCGGGTATTGCTGAAAGTAGAAAGTATAAACTACAGAACCCGTGTGTTGCTGAAAGTAGAAACGAGAAACAACAGAACCCAGGTATTGCTGAAAGTAGAAACTAGAGACTACAGAACCTGGGTACTGCTGAAAGTAGAAATCAGAAACTACAGAACGTGAGTATTTTTGAAAGTAGAATCTAAAAGCTACAAAACCTGTGTATTGCTTAATGTAGAAACAAGAAGGTACAGAACCCGGGTATTGCTGAAATTAGAAACTAGAAACTACACAACATAGGTATTGCTTAAATTAGAAAATTGAAACTCCATAACCCGGGTATTGTTGTAAATAGAAACTAGAATCTACAAACCCGGGTATTGCTGAAAGTAGAAACTAGAAACTACAGAACCCGTGTATAGCTGAAAGTAGAAAGTAGAATCTACAGAACCCAGGTATTGCTTAATGTGGACACTAGAAAATACAAAACCCGTGCTTTGCTTAATGAAGAAACAAGAAGCTACAGAACCCGGGTATTGTTGAAAGTAGAAACTAGAAACTAGAGAACCAGGGTATTGCTGAAAGTAGAAACTAGAAACTACAGAACCCAGGTATTGCTGAAAGTAGAAACTTGAAACTCCATAACCCGGGTATTGTGGAAAGTAGAAACTAGGAACTGCAAACCTGGTTATTGCTGAAAGTAGAATCTAGAGACTACAGAACCCGTGTATTGCTGAAAGTAGAAAGTAGAATCTACAGAACCCAGATATTGCTTAATGTGGACACTAGGAAATACAAAACCAAGGTATTGCTTAATGTAGAAACAAGAAGGTACAGAACCTGGGTATTGCTGAAAGCAGAAACTAGAAACTCCAAAGCCCGAGTATTGTTGAAAGTAGAAACTAGCAACTACAAACCTGGGTATTGCTGAAAGTAGAAACTAGAAACTAAAGACCCCGGGTATTGCAATAGAACAAAATAGAAGCTACAGACATGGGTACTGCTGAATGTGGAAAGTAAGAGCTACCGAACCCGGATATTGCTGAAAGTAGAAACTAGAAACTACAGAACCCAGGTATTGCAGATAGTAGAAACAAAAAACTAGAAAACCCAAGTATTGCTGAAAGTAGAAACTAGAAAGAATAGAAATCGAGTATTGCTTAATTTAGAAACTAGAATCTATAGAACCCAGGCATTGCTACAAGTTGAAACTAGAAACTACATGGTGCGGGTATTGCTGAAAGTAGAATTCAGAAACTACAGAGCCAGTGTATTGCAGACAGTAGAAACTAGAAACTTCAGAACCAGGGTATTGCTGAACGTAGAAACTAGAAACTACAGAACCCAGGGATTGCTAAAAGTAGAAACTAGAAACTACAGAACCCGGGTATTGCTGAAAGTAGAAACCAGAAACTACAGAACCATGTATT
Organism: Carcharodon carcharias; assembly: GCF_017639515.1. Lineage (NCBI taxonomy): Eukaryota > Metazoa > Chordata > Chondrichthyes > Lamniformes > Lamnidae > Carcharodon > Carcharodon carcharias. Next base: position 347,976 of record NW_024470656.1, on the reverse strand, counting down.
GCTGAAAGTACAAACCAAGGACTACACAATGCAGATATTGCTGAAAGTAGGAACTAGAAACTACAGAAGCGGGGATTTGCTGAAAGTATCAACTAGAAACTACAGAGCCAGAGATTTGCTGAAAGTGGAAACTGGAAACTATAGAACCTGGGTATTACTGAAAGTAGAAACCAGAAATTACAGAACGTGAGTATTTTTGAAAGTAGAATCTAGAAGCTACAAAACCTGTGTATTGCTGAATGTTGAAACAACAAGCTACAGAACCCGAGCATTGATGAAAGTAGAAAGTAGGAAAGACAGAACCCAAATATTGCTGAAAGTTGAAACTAGAAACTATAGAAGCCGGGTATTCGTGCATGTACAAACTAGAACCTACTGAACCCGGGTATTTCTGAAAGTAGAAACTAGGAACTACAGAACGCAGATAATGCTGAAAGTTGAAACTAGATACTACAGAACCAGGGTATTGCTGAAAGTAGAAAATAGAAACTACAGAACCGAGTATTGCTGAAAGTAAAATTGGAAACTACAGAACCCGGGTATTACAGAAAGTAGATTCCAGAAGCTACAGAACCCGGGTATTGCTGAAAGTAGAAACTAGAAACTACAGAACACAGGAATTACAGAAATTAGAAACTAGAAAAGACAGAACCCAGGTATTGCTGAATGTAGACATTAGAAACTACAAAACCCATGTATTGCTTAATGTAGAAACAAGAAGGTACAGAACCCGGGTATTGCTGAAAGTAGAAACTAGAAACTACAAACCCAGGTATATCTGAAAGTTGAAACAAGAAACTACAGACCCCGGTTATGGCTGAAAGTAGAACCTGGAAACCATAGAACCCAGATATTGCTGAAAGTAGAAACTAAAAACTAAAGAACCCGTGTATTGCAAAAGAAGAAAATAGAAGCTACAGACCCTGGGTATTGCTGAATGTGGAAACTAAGAGCTACCAAACCCGGGTAATGCTGAAAGTAGAAACTACAGAACCCAGGTATTGCAGAAAGTAAAAACAAGAAACTAGAAAACCCAAGTATTGCTGAAAGTAGAAACAAGAAAGTATAGAAACCGAGTATTGCTTAAATTAGAAACTGGAATCTACAGAACCCAGGTATTGCTAAAAGTTGAAACTAGAAACTACACAGCCCAGGTATTGCTGAAAGCAGAAACTAGAAACTCCATAACCCGGGTATTGTTGAAAGTAGAAACGAGAAACTACAAACCCGGGTATTGCTGAAAGTAGAAAGTAGAATCTACAGAACCCGTGTATTGCTGAAAGTAGAAAGTAGAATCTACAGAACCCAGGTATTGCTTAATGTGGACACTAGAAAATACAAAACCTGTGTATTGCTTAATCTAGAAACAAGAAGCTACAGAACCGGGGTATTGTTGAATTTAGAAACTAGAAAAAAGAGAACCAGGGTATTGCTGAAAGTAGAAACTAGAAACTACAGAACCCGTGTATTGCTGAAAGTAGAAAGTAGAATCTACAGAACCCAGGTATTGCTTAATGTGGACACTAGAAAATACAAAACCCGTGTATTGCTTAATGTAGAAACAAGAACCTACACAACCCGGGTATTGTTGAAAGTAGAAACTAGAAAGTACAGAACCAGACTATCGCTGAAAGTAGAAAATAGAAACTGCAGAACCTGAGTATTGCTGAAAGTAAATATGGAAGCTGCAGAACCCGGGTATTACAGAAAGAAAATTCCAGAAATTACAGAACCCGGGTATTGCTGAAAGTACAAACCAGAAACTACATAACACGGTCATTGCTGAAAGTGGAAACTAGAAACTACAGACCCCGGGATTTTCTCCAAGCAGAAACCAGAAACTACAGAACCCGGTTATTGCTGAAAGGAGAAACTAGAAAGTACAGAATCCGAGTATTGCTGAAAGTAGAAACTAGAAACTACAGAAAACAGGCATTGCCGAAAGTTGAAAGTAGAAACTATATAAGCCAGTTATTGCTGAATGTACAGACTAGAAAATGTACATTCCGTTTTTTGCTGAAAGTAGAAACTAGAAATTACAGAAAACAGGTATTGCTGAACGTAGAAACTAGAAACTACAGAACTCGGGTATTGCTGAAAGTAGAAAGTAGAAACTACAGAATCCGTGTGTTGCTGAAAGTAGAAACGAGAAACTACAGAACCCAGGTATTGCTGAAGGTAGAAACTAGAGACTACAGAACCTTGGTACTGCTGAAAGTCGAAATCAGAAACTACAGAACATGAGTAGTTTTGAAAGTAGAACCTAGAAACTACAGAACTCGGATATTGCCGAAAATAGGAACTAGAAACGACAGAACACAGGTATTGCTGAATGTAGACACTAGAAACTACAAAACCTGTGTATTGCTTAATGTAGAAACAAGAAGGTACAGAACCTGGGTATTGCTGAAAGTAGAAACTAGAAAATCCATAACCCGGGTATTGTTGAAAGTAGAAACTAGAAACTACAAACCTGGGTATAGCTGAAAGTAGAAACTAGAAACTACAGACCCCGGGTATGGCTGAAAGTAGAAACTAGAAACTACAGATCCCAGATATTGCTGAAAGTGGAAACTAGAAACTACAGAACCCATTTATTGCGAAAGGAGAAAATAGAAGCTACAGACATGGGTATTGCTGAATGTGGAAACTAAGAGCTACTGAACCCGGGTATTGCTGAAAGTAGAAACTAGAAACTTCAGAACCCAGGTATTGCTGAATGTAGAAACAAGAAATTAGAAAACCCAAGTATTGCTGAAAGTAGAAACTAGAAAGTATAGAAACCGAGTATTGCTTAATTTAGAAACTAGAATCTACAGAGCCCAGGTATTGCTAAAAGTTGAAAGTAGAAACTACACAGCCCGGGTATTGCTGAAAGTAGAATTCAGAAACTACAGAGCCAGTGTATTGCAGACATTAGAAACTAGAAACTTCAGAACCGGGGTATTGCTGAAAGTAGAAACCAGAAACTACAGACATTGTGTATTGCTGAAAGTACAAACCACAAACTACAGAACACAGTTATTGCTGAAAGTAGAAACTAGAAACTACAGAAACAGGGATTTGCTGAAAGTAGAAACTGGAAGCTACAGAAACCGGATATTACTGAAAGTAGAAACCAGAAACTACAGAACCCGGGTATTGGTGAAATTACAACCCAGAAACTACAGAACTCGGTTATTGCTGAAAGTTGAAACTAGAAACTACAGAACCATGGATTTGCTGAAAGTAGAAACTGGAAACTACAGAACCTGGCTATTACTGAAAGTAGAAACCACTACAGAACCCATGTATTGGTGATAGTACAAACCAGAAACTAAAGAACGCAGGTATTGCGAAAGTAGAAACTGGAAAGTACAGAACCGGAGTATTGATGAAAGTAGAAAGTAGGAACTACAGAACCCAAATATTGCTGAAAGTTGAAACTAGTAACTATAGAAGCCGGGTATTCATGCAAGTACAAACTAGAACCTACAAAACCCGGGTATGTCTGAAAGTAGAAACTAGGAACTACAGAACGCAGATAATTCTGAAAGTTGAAACTACATACTACAGAACCCGGGTATTCCGGAAAGTAGAAACTAGAAACTCCATAACCCGGGTATTGTTGAAAGTAGAAACTAGAAACTACAAACCCAGGTATATCTGAAAGTTGAAACTAGAAACTACACACCCCGGGTATGGGTGAAAGTAAAAAACTGGAAACTACAGAACCCAGATATTGCTGAAAGTAGAAACTAAAAACTAGAGAACCCGTGTATTGCAAAAGAAGAAAATAGAAGCAACAGACCCTGGGTATTGCTGAATGTGGAAAGTAAGAGCTACCGAACCCGGGTATTGCTGAAAGTAGAAACTAGAAACTACAGAACCCAGGTATTGCAGAAAGTAGAAACAAGAAACTAGAAAACCCAAGTATTGCTGAAAGTAGAAACTAGAAAGCATAGAACCGAGTATTGCATAAATTAGAAACTGGAATCTACAGAACCCAGGTATTGCTAAAAGTTGAAACTAGAAACTACACAGCCCGGGTATTGCTGAAAGCAGAAACTAGAAACTCCATAACCCGGGTATTGTTGAAAGTAGAAACTAGAAACTACAAACCCGGGTATTGCTGAAAGTAGAAACTAGAAACTACAGAACCCGTGTATTGCTGAAAGTAGAAAGTAGAATCTACAGAGCCCAGGTATTGCTTAATGTGGACACTAGAAAATACAAAACCCGTGTATTGCTTAATGTAGAAACAAGAAGCTACAGAACCCGGGTATTGTTGAATTTAGAAACTAGAAAAAAGAGAACCAGGGTATTGCTGAAAGTAGAAACTAGAAACTACAGAATGCAGGTATTGCTGAAAGTAGAACTGGAATCTACAGAACCCGGGTGTTACAGAAAGAAGATTCCAGAAACTACAGAAACCGGATATTGCTGAAAGTAGAAACTAGAAACTACAGACCCCGGGATTGCTCCAAGCAGAAACCAGAAACTACAGACCCCGGTTTTTGCTGAAAGAAGAAACTAGGAAGTACAGAATGCGAGTATTGCTGAAAGTAGAAAATAGAAACTACAGAAAACAGGCGTTGCTGAAAGATGAAATTAGAAACTATATAAGCCGGTTATTGCTGAATGTACATACTAGAAAATATACTTTCCGTTTTTTGCTGAAAGTAGAAACTAGAAACTACAGACCCCGGGATTTGCTCCAAGCAGAAACCAGTAACTACAGAACCCAGTTTTTGCTGAAAGAAGAAACTAGAAAGTACAGAATCCGAGTATTGCTGAAAGTAGAAAATAGAAACTACAGAAAACAGGCGTTGCTGAAAGATGAAATTAGAAACTATAAAAGCCAGTTATTGCTGAATGTACATACTAGAAAATATACATTCCGTTTTTTGCTGAATGTAGAAACTAGAAATTACAGAAAACAGGTATTGCAGAATGTAGAAACTAGAAACTACAGAACTCGGGTATTGCTGAAAGTAGAAAGTAGAAACGGCAGAATCCGTGCGTTGCTGAAAGTAGAAACGAGAAACTACAGAATCCAGGTATTGCTGAAAGTAGAAACTAGAGACTACAGAACCTTGGTACTGCTGAAAGTCGAAATCAGAAACTACAGAACATGAGTATTTCTGAAAGTAGAACCTAGAAACTACAGAACTCGGATATTGCCGAAAGGAGGAACTAGAAACTACAGAACCCAGGTATTACTGAAAGTAGAAACTAGAAAATACAGAACATGGGTATTGCTGAATGCAGACACTAGAAATTACAAAACCCGTGTATTGATTAATGTAGAAACAAGAAGGTACAGAACCCGGGTATTGCTGAAAGTAGAAACTAGACACTCCATAACCCGGGTATTGTTGAAAGTAGACACTAGAAACTACAAACCCGGGTATTGCTGAAAGTAGAAACTAGAAACTACAGACCCCGGGTATGGCTGAAAGCAGAAACTAGAAACTACAGATCCCAGATATTGCTGAGAGTAGAAACTAGAAACAACAGAACCCGTGTATTGCGAAAGGAGAAAATAGAAGCTACAGACATGGGTATTGCTGAATGTGGAAACTAAGAGCTACCGAACCCGGGTATTGCTGAAAGTAGAAACTAGAAACTTCAGAACCCAGGTATTGCAGAAAGTAGAAACAAGAAAGTAGAAAAGCCAATTATTGCTGAAAGTAGAAACTAGAAAGTATAGAAACTGAGTATTGCTTAATTTAGAAACTAGAATCTACAGAACCCAGGTATTGCTAAAAGTTTAAACTAGAAACTACACAGCCCGGGTATTGCTGAAAGTAGAATTCAGAAACTACAGAGCCAGTGTATTGCAGACAGTAGAAAATAGAAACTTCAGAACTGAGGTATTGCTGAAAGTAGTAAGTAGAAACTACAGAACCCGGGTATTGCTGAAAGTAGAAACTAAAAACTAGAGAACCCGTGTATTGCAAAAGAAGAAAATAGAAGCAACAGACCCTGGGTATTGCTGAATGTGGAAACTAAGATCTACCGAACCCGGGTATTGCTGAAAGTAGAAACTAGAAACTACAGAACCCAGGTATTGCAGAAAGTAGAAACAAGAAACTAGAAAACCCAAGTATTGCTGAAAGTAGAAACTAGAAAGCATAGAAACCGAGTATTGCTTAAATTAGAAACTGGAATCTACAGAACCCAGGTATTGCTAAAAGTTGAAACTGTAAACTACACAGCCCGGATATTGCTGAAAGCAGAAACTAGAAACTCAATAACCCGGGTATTGCTGAAACTAGAAACTAGAAACTACAGAACCCAGGTATTGCAGAAAGTAGAAACAAGAAAGTAGAAAAGCCAAGTATTGCTGAAAGTAGAAACTAGAAAGCATACAAACCGAGTATTGCCTAAATTAGAAGCTGGAATCTACAGAACCCAGGTATTGCTAAAAGTTCAAACTAGAAACTACACAGCCCGGGTATTGCTGAAAGCAGAAACTAGAAACTCCATAACCCGGGTATTGTTGAAAGTAGAAACTAGAAACTACAAACCCGGGTATTGCTGAAAGTAGAAACTAGAAACTACAGAACCCGTGTATTGCTGAAAGTAGAAAGTAGAATCTACAGATCCCAGGTATTGCTTAATGTGGACACTAGAAAATACAAAACCCGTGTATTGCTTAATGTAGAAACAAGAAGCTACAGAACCCGGGTATTGTTGAATTTAGAAACTAGAAACTAGAGAACCAGGGTATTGCTGAAAGTAGAAACTAGAAACTACGGAACGCAGGTATTGCTGAAAGTAGAACTGGAAGCTACAGAACCCGGGTGTTACAGAAAGAAGATTCCAGAAACTACAGAAACCGGGTATTGCTGAAAGTAGAAACTAGAAACTACAGACCCCTGTTTTTGCTGAAAAGAGAAACTAGAAAGTACAGAATCCGAGTATTGCTGAAAGTAGAAACTAGAAACTACAGAAAACAGGCGTTGCTGAAAGTTGAAAGTAGAAACTATAAAAGCCAGTTATTGCTGAATGTACATACTAGAAAATATACATTCCATTTTTTGCTGAAAGTAGAAACTAGAAAATTACAGAAAACAGGTATTGCTAAACGTAGAAACTAGAAACTACAGAACTCGGGTATTGCTGAAAGTAGAAAGTAGAAATGGCAGAATCCGTGTGTTGCTGAAAGTAGAAACAAGAAACTACCGAATCCAGGTATTGCTGAAAGTAGAAACTAGAGACTACAGAACCTTGGTACTGCTGAAAGTCGAAATCAGAAACTACAGAACATGAGTATTTCTGAAAGTAGAACCTAGAGACTACAGAACTCGGATATTGCCGAAAGGAGGAACTAGAAACTACAGAACCCGTGTATTGCTGAAAGTAGAAAGTAGAATCTACAGATCCCAGGAATTGCTTAATGTGGACACTAGAAAATACAAAACCCGTGTATTGCTTAATGTAGTAACAAGAAGCTACAGAATCCGGGTATTGTTGAATTTAGAAACTAGAAACTAGAGAACCAGGGTATTGCTGAAAGTAGAAACTAGAAACTACAGAACGCAGGTATTGCTGAAAGTAGAACTGGAAGCTACAGAACCCGGGTGTTACAGAAAGAAGATTCAAGAAAAAACAGAAACCGGGTATTGCTGAAAGTACAAACCAGAAACTACAGAACACGGTCATTGCTGAAAGTAGAAACTAGAAACTACAGACCCTGGGATTTGCTCCAAGCAGAAACCAGAAACTACAGAACCCGGTTTTTGCTGAAAAGAGAAACTAGAAAGTACAGAATCCGAGTATTGCTGAAAGTAGAAACTAGAAACTACAGAAAACAGGCGTTGCTGAAAGTTGAAAGTAGAAACTATATAAGCCGGTTATTGCTGAATGTACATACTAGAAAATATACATTCCGTTTTTTGCTGAAAGTAGAAACTAGAAATTACAGAAAACAGGTATTGCTAAACGTAGAAACTAGAAACTACAGAACTCGGGTATTGCTGAAAGTAGAAAGTAGAAACGGCAGAATCCGAGTGTTGCTGAAAGTAGAAACGAGAAACTACAGAATCCAGGTATTGCTGAAAGTAGAAACTAGAGACTACAGAACCTTGGTACTGCTGAAAGTCGAAATCAGGAACTACAGAACATGAGTATTTCTGAAAGTAGAACTTAGAAACTACAGAACTCGGATATTGCCGAAAGGAGGAACTAGAAACTACAGAACCCAGGTATTACTGAAAGTAGAAACTAGAAAAAACAGAACACGGGTATTGCTGAATGTAGACACTAGAAACTACAAAACCCGTGTATTGATTAATGTAGAAACAAGAAGGTACAGAACCCGGGTATTGCCGAAAGTAGAAACTAGAAACTCCAAAACCTGGGTATTGTTGAAATTAGAAACTAGAAACTACAAACCCGGGTATTGCTGAAAGTAGAAACTAGAAACTACAGACCCCGGGTATGGCTGAAAGTAGAAACTAGAAACTACAGATCCCAGATATTGCTGAAAGTAGAAACTAGAAACAACAGAACCCATGTATTGCGAAAGGAGAAAATAGAAGCTACAGACATGGGTATTGCTGAATGTGGAAACTAAGAGCTACCGAACCCGGGTATTGCTGAAAGTAGAAACTAGAAACTTCAGAACCCAGGTATTGCAGAAAGTAGAAACAAGAAAGTAGAAAAGCCAAGTATTGCTGAAAATAGAAACTAGAAAGTATAGAAACCGAGTATTGCTTAATTTAGAAATTAGAATCTACAGAACCCAGGTATTGCAGAATGTAGAAACAAGAAACTAGAAAACCCAAGTATTGCTGAAAGTAGAAACTAGAAAGCATAGAAACCGAGTATTGCTTAAATTAGAAACTGGAATCTACAGAACCCAGGTATTGCTAAAAGTTCAAACTAGAAACTACACAGCCCGGGTATTGCTGAAAGCAGAAACTAGAAACTCCATAACCCGGGTATTGTTGAAAGTAGAAACTAGAAACTACAAACCCGTGTATTGCTGAAAGTAGAAACTAGAAACTACAGAACCCGTGTATTGCTGAAAGTAGAAATTAGAATCTACAGATCCCAGGTGTTGCTTAATGTGGACACTAGAAAATACAAAACCCGTGTATTGCTTAATGTAGAAACAAGAAGCTACAGAACCCGGGTATTGTTGAATTTAGAAACTAGAAACTAGAGAACCAGGGTATTGCTGAAAGTAGAAACTAGAAACTACAGAACGCAGGTATTGCTGAAAGTAGAACTGGAAGCTACAAAACCTGGGTGTTACAGAAAGCAGATTCCAGAAACTACAGAAACCGGGTATTTCTGAAAGTACGAACCAGAAACTACAGAATACGGTCATTGCTGGAAGTAGAAACTAGAAACTACAGACCCCGGGATTTGCTCCTAGCAGAAACCAGAAACTACAGAACCCGGTTTTTGCTGAAAGGAGAAACTGGAAAGTATAGAATCCGAGTATTGCTGAAAGTAGAAACTAGAAACTACAGAAAACAGGCATTGCTGAAAGTTGAAAGTAGAAACTATATAAGCCGGTTATTGCTGAATGTACATACTAGAAAATATACATTCCATTTTTTGCTGAAAGTAAAAACTAGAAATTACAGAAAACAGGTATTGCAGAATGTAGAAACTAGAAACTACAGAATTCGGGTATTGCTGAAAGTAGAAAGTAGAAATGGCAGAATCCGTGTGTTGCTGAAAGTAGAAACGAGAAACTACAGAATCCAGGTATTGCTGAAAGTAGAATCTAGAGACTACAGAACCTTGGTACTGCTGAAAGTCGAAATCAGAAAGTACAGAACATGAGTATTTCTGAAAGTAGAACTTAGAAACTACAGAACTCGGATATTGCCGAAAGGAGGAACTAGAAACTACAGAACCCAGGTATTACTGAAAGTAGAAACTAGAAAAAACAGAACACGGGTATTGCTGAATGTAGACACTAGAAATTACAAAACCCGTGTATTGATTAAAGTAGAAACAAGAAGGTACAGAACCCGGGTATTGCTGAAAGTAGAAACTAGAAACTCCATAACCCGGGTATTGTTGAAAGTAGAAACTAGAAACTACAGATCCCAGATATTGCTGAAAGTCGAAACTAGAAACAACAGAACCCGTGTATTGTGAAAGGAAAAAATAGAAGCTACAGACATGGGTATTGCTGAATGTGGAAACTAAGAGCTACCGAACCCGGGTATTGCTGAAAGTAGAAACTAGAAACTTCAGAACCCAGGTATTGCAGAAAGTAGAAACAAGAAAGTAGAAACGCCAAGTATTGCTGAAAGTAGAAACTAGAAAGTATAGAAACCGAGTATTGCTTAATTTAGAAATTAGAATCTACAGAACCCAGGTATTGCAGAATGTAGAAACAAGAAACTAGAAAACCCAAGTATTGCTGAAAGTAGAAACTAGAAAGCATAGAAACCGAGTATTGCTTAAATTAGAAACTGGAATCTACAGAACCCAGGTATTGCTAAAAGTTGAAACTAGAAACTACACAGCCCGGGTATTGCTGAAAGCAAAAACTAGAAACTCCATAACCCGGGTATTGTTGAAAGTAGAAACTAGAAACTACAAACCCGGGTATTGCTGAAAGTAGAAACTAGAAACTACAGAACCCGTGTATTGCTGAAAGTAGAAAGTAGAATCTACAGAACCCAGGTATTGCTTAATGTGGACACTAGAAAATACAGAACCCGTGTATTGCTTAATGTAGAAACAAGAAGCTACAGAACCCGGGTATTGTTGAATTTAGAAACTAGAAACTAGAGAACCAGGGTATTGCTGAAAGTAGAAACTAGAAACTACAGAACGCAGGTATTGCTGAAAGTAGAACTGGAAGCTACAAAACCCGGGTGTTACAGAAAGAAGATTCCAGAAACTACAGAAACCGGGTATTGCTGAAAGTACAAACCAGAAACTACAGAATACGGTCATTGCTGGAAGTAGAAACTAGAAACTACAGACCCCGGGATTTGCTCCAAGCAGAAACCAGAAACTACAGAACCCGGTTTTTGCTGAAAGGAGAAACTAGAAAGTATAGAATCCGAGTATTGCTGAAAGTAGAAACTAGAAACTACAGAAAACAGGCGTTGCTGAAAGTTGAAAGTAGAAACTATATAAGCCGGTTATTGCTGAATGTACATACTAGAAAATATACATTACATTTTTTGCTGAAAGTAGAAACTAGAAATTACAGAAAACAGGTATTGCTAAACGTAGAAACTAGAAACTACAGAACTCGGGTATTGCTGAAAGTAGAAAGTAGAAATGGCAGAATCCGTGTGTTGCTGAAAGTAGAAACGAGAAACTACAGAATCCAGGTATTGCTGAAAGTAAAATCTAGAGACTACAGAACCTTGGTACTGCTGAAAGTCGAAATCAGAAAGTACAGAACATGAGTATTTCTGAAAGTAGAACTTAGAAACTACAGAACTCGGATATTGCCGAAAGGTGGAACTAGAAACTACAGAACCCAGGTATTACTGAAAGTAGAAACTAGAAAAAACAGAACACGGGTATTGCTGAATGTAGACACTAGAAATTACAAAACCCGTGTATTGATTAATGTAGAAACAAGAAGGTACAGAACCCGGGTATTGCTGAAAGTAGAAACTAGAAACTCCATAACCCGGGTATTGTTGAAAGTAGAAACTAGAAACTACAAACCCGGGTATTGCTGAAAGTAGAAACTAGAAACTACAGACCCCGGGTATGGCAGAAAGTAGAAACTAGAAACTACAGATCCCAGATATTGCTGAAAGTAGAAACTAGAAACAACAGAACCCGTGTATTGTGAAAGGAGAAAATAGAAGCTACAGACATGGGTATTGCTGAATGTGGAAACTAAGAGCTACCGAACCTGGGTATTGCTGAAAGTATAAACTAGAAACTTCAGAACCCAGGTATTGCAGAAAGTAGAAACAAGAAAGTAGAAAAGCCATTTATTGCTGAAAGTAGAAACTAGAAAGTATAGAAACCAAGTATTGCTTAATTTAGAAACTAGAATCTACAGAACCCAGGTATTGCTAAAAGTTTAAACTAGAAACTACACAGCCCGGGTATTGCTGAAAGTAGAATTCAGAAACTGCAGAGCCAGTGTATTGCAGACAGTAGAAACTAGAAACTTCAGAACCCGGCTATTGCTGAAAGTAGTAAGTAGAAAATACAGAACCCGGGTCTTGCTGAAAGCAGAAACTAGAAACTACAGAACTCGGGTATTGCTGAAAGTAGAAACTAGAAACTACAGACATTGTGTATTGCTGAAAGTACAAACCACAAACTACAGAACACAGTTATTGCTGAAAGTAGAAACTAGAAACTACAGAACCAGGGATTTGCTGAAAGTAGAAACTGGAAGCTACAGAAACCGGGTATTACTGAATGTAGAAACTAGAAACTACAAACCCGGGTATTGCTGAAAGTAGAAACTAGAAACTACAGAACCCATTCATTGCTGAAAGTAGAAAGTAGAATCTACAGAACCCAGGTATTGCTTAATGTGGACACTAGAAAATACAGAACCCGTGTATTGCTTAATGTAGAAACAAGAAGCTACAGAACCCGGGTATTGTTGAATTTAGAAACTAGAAACTAGAGAACCAGGGTATTGCTGAAAGTAGAAACTAGAAACTACAGAACGCAGGTATTGCTGAAAGTAGAACTGGAAGCTACAAAACCCGGGTGTTACAGAAAGAAGATTCCAGAAACTACAGAAACAGGGTATTGCTGAAAGTACAAAACAGAAACTACAGAACACGGTCATTGCTGGAAGTGGAAACTAGAAACTACAGAACCCGGTTTTTGCTGAAAGGAGAAACTAGAAAGTATAGAATCCGAGTATTGCTGAAAGTAGAAACTAGAAACTACAGAAAACAGGCGTTGCTGAAAGTTGAAAGTAGAAACTATATAAGCCGGTTATTGCTGAATGTACATACTAGAAAATATACATTACATTTTTTGCTGAAAGTAGAAACTAGAAATTACAGAAAACAGGTATTGCTAAACGTAGAAACTAGAAACTACAGAACTCGGGTATTGCTGAAAGTAGAAAGTAGAAATGGCAGAATCCGTGTGTTGCTGAAAGTAGAAACGAGAAACTACAGAATCCAGGTATTGCTGAAAGTAGAATCTAGAGACTACAGAACCTTGGTACTGCTGAAAGTCGAAATCAGAAAGTACAGAACATGAGTATTTCTGAAAGTAGAACTTAGAAACTACAGAACTCGGATATTGCCGAAAGGTGGAACTAGAAACTACAGAACCCAGGTATTACTGAAAGTAGAAACTAGAAAAAACAGAACACGGGTATTGCTGAATGTAGACACTAGAAATTACAAAACCTGTGTATTGATTAATGTAGAAACAAGAAGGTACAGAACCCGGGTATTGCTGAAAGTAGAAACTAGAAACTCCATAACCCGGGTATTGTTGAAAGTAGAAACTAGAAACTACAAACCCGGGTATTGCTGAAAGTAGAAACTAGAAACTACAGACCCCGGGTATGGCAGAAAGTAGAAACTAGAAACTACAGATCCCAGATATTAGAAGCTGATAGTAGAAACTGGAAGCTACAGAACCCGGGTATTACTGAAAGTTGAAACCAGAAACTACAGAACCCGGGTATTGGTGAAAGTACAACCCAAAAACTACAGAACTCAGTTATTGCTGAAAGTAGAAACTAGAAACTACAGAACCAGGGTACTGCTGAAAGTAAAAATCAGAAACTATAGAACACAAGTATTTTTGATAGTAGAATCTAGAAACTACAAAGCCCGAATATTTCTGAAAGTAGAACCTAGAAACTACAGAACCCAGGTATTGCTGAAAGTAGAAACGAGAAGCTACAAAACCCAGGTATTGTTGAAAGTAGAAACTAGAAGCTACAGAACCCAGGTATTGCTGAAAGTAGAAACTAGAAAATACAGAACCCAGGTATTGCTGAAAGTAGAAACTAGAAGCTACAGAACCCAGATATTGCTGAAAGTAGAAACTAGAAAATACAGAACCCAGGTATTGCTGAAAGTAGAAACTAGAGACTACATAACCCAGGTATTGTTGAAAGTAGAAACTAGAAGCTACAGAACCCAGGTATTGCTGAAAGTAGAAACGAGAAGCTACAGAACCCAGGTATTGCTGAAAGTAGAAACTAGAAAATACAGAACCCAGGTATTGCTGAAAGTAGAAACTAGAAGCTACAGAACCCAGATATTGCTGAAAGTAGAAACTAGAAAATACAGAACCCAGGTATTGCTGAAAGTAGACACTAGAGACTACATAACCCAGGTATTGTTGAAAGTAGAAACTAGAAGCTACAGAACCCAGGTGTTGCTGAAAGTAGAAACGAGAAGCTACAAAACCCAGGTATTGTTGAAAGTAGAAACTAGAAGCTACAGAACCCAGGTATTGCTGAAAGTAGAAACTAGAAAATACAGAACGCAGGTATTGCTGAAAGTAGAAACTAGGAACCACAGAACCCAGGTATTGCTGAAAGTAGAAACTAGAATCTTCAGAACCCAGGCATTGCTGAAGGTAGAAAATAGAAGCTACTGACCCGGTTATTACTGAAATTTGAAACCAGAAACTACAGGGCCCGGGTATTGCTGAAAGTATAAACTAGGAACTACAGAACCCAGGTATTGGTGAAAGTTGAAAGTAGATACTACAGAACCAGGGTATTGCTGAAAGTAGACACGAGAAACTACAGAACTCGGGTATACCAGAAAGTAGAAAGTAGAAACTACAGAAACCGTGTGTTGCTGAAAGTAGAAACGAGAAACTACAGAAGCCAGGTATTGCTGAAAGTAGAAACTAGAGACTACAGAACCTGGGTACTGCTGAAATTAGAAATCAGAAACTACACAATGCGACTATTTTTGAAATTAGAATCTAGAAACCACAAAACCCGTGTATTGCTTAATGTAGAAACAAGAAGCTACAGAACCCGGGTATTGCTGAAAGTAGAAACTAGAAACTACAGAACCCACGTATTGCTGAAAGTAGAAACAAGAAACTCCATAACCCCGGTATTGTTGAAAGTAGAAACTAGACACTACAAACCCGGGTATTGCTGAAAGTAGAAACTAGAAACTACAGAACCCATGTATTGCTGAAAGTAGAAAGTAGAATCTACAGAACCCGGATATTGTTGAAAGTAGAATCTAGAAACTACAGAAACGGGTATTGCTGAAAGTAGAAACTAGAAACTCCATAACCCGGGTATTGTTGAAAGTAGAAACTAGAAACTACAGACCCCAGATATGGCTGAAAGTAGAAACTAGAAAGCACAGAATCCAGGTATTTCTGAAAGTATAAACTAGAAACTCCGTAACCCGAGTATTGCTGAAAGTAGAAACTAGAAACTACAAACCCGGGTATTGCTGAAAGTAGAAACTAGAAACTACAGACCCCGGGTATTAATGAAAGTAGAACGTAGAAACTACAGAACCCAAGTATTGCCGAAAGGAGAAACTAGAAGCGTTAGAGCCCAGGTATTGCTGAAAATAGAAAACAGAACCTACAGAACCCGGGTATTGCTGAATGTTGAAACTGGAAACTGCAGAACCCAGGTATTGCTGAAAGTAGAAACCAGAAACTACATTACCCAGACATTTCTGAGAGTAGAAACTAGAAACTACAGAACCCGTGTATTGCTGAAAGTAGAAAGTAGAAACTACAGAACCCGGGTATTGCTAAATGTGGAAACTCGAAATGATAGCACCCGTGCGTTGCTGAGAGTAGAAACCAGAAACTTCAGAATCCGGTTATTGCTGAAAGTAGAAACTAGAATGAACAGGTCCCGTGTATTGCTGAAAGTAGAAAGTAGAAACTACAGAACCCGGGTATTGCTGAAAGTGGAAAATAGAAAATACAGAACCCGTGTATTGCTGAAAGTGGAAATTAGAAAATACAGAACCCATGTACTGCTGAAAATAGAAACTAGGAACTACAGAACCCAGGTTTTGCTTAAAGTAGAACTTAGAAACTATAGAACAGGGGTATTGCTGAAAGTAGAATCTAGAAACTTTGGAACCCAGGTATTGCTGAAGGTAGAAAATAGAAGCTACAGAACCCGGCTATTGCTGAAATTTGAAACTAGAAACTACAGAACCCAGGTATTGCAGAAAGTAGCAACTAGAAACTACAGAACCCGGGTATTTCTAAGTGTAGCAGCTAGAAAATACAGGAAATGCATAATGCTGAAAGTAAGAACTAGAATCTACAGAAGCAGCGTATTGCTGAAATTAGAAAATAGAAGTTACAAAACTTGGGAATGTACAAACTATAAACTACAGCAACCGAGTATTGCTGAAATTAGAAACTAGAAATTACGGAAACTCTGTATTACTGAAAGTATAAACTAGAAAGTACAGAACCTGGGTATTGCTGAAAGTAGAAACTAGAAACTACAGAACCCGTGTATTGCTGAAAGTGGAAATTACGAAATACAGAACCCATGTACTGCTGAAAGTAGAAACTAGGATCTACAGAAACCAGGTATTGCTGAAAGTAGAACTTAGAAACTATAGAACAGGGGTATTGCTGAAAGTAGAAACTAGAAACTAGAGAAGACAGGTATTGCTGAAGGTAGAAACACGAATCTACAGAACCCGCTATTGCTGAAAGTAGAAACTAGAAACTTCAGAACCTGCTATTGCTGAAAGAAGAAAGTAAAAACTACAGAACCCGGGTATTGCTGAAAGAAGAAAGTAGAAACTGCGGAACCTGGGTATTGCTGAAAGTAGAAACTAGAAATTGCAGAACACGGGTATTTATGAACATAGAAAATATAAACTACAGAACCCCGGTATTGCTGAATGTAGAAACTAGAAGGTACAGAAACCGTGTATTGCTGAAAGTTGAAACTAGAAACGACAGAAACCGTGTATTGCTGAAAGTAGAAAATAGAAACTGCAGAAGACGACTATTTCTGAACATAGAAAATAGAAAGTACAGAACCCCGGAATTGCTGAAAGTAGAAACTAGAAAGTACAGAAACCGGGTATTGATGAAAGTAGAAACTAGAAACTACAGAAGCCGGGAATTGCTGAAAGTTGAAACAAGAAATTACTGATCCTGAGTATTGCTGAAAGTAGAAATTTGAAACTGCAGAACTCAGGTATTTCTAACAGTAGAAGCTAGAAAATAAAGAGCCTGGGTATTGCTGAAAGTAGAAACTAGAAACTACAGAACCCGCACATTGCTGAAAGTAGAAAATAGAAAGTACAGAAACCAAGTATTGCTGAAAGTAGAAACTGGAAACCACAGAACCTGGGTATTGCTGAAAGTTGAAACTAGAAACTACAGAACCAGGGCATTGCTGAAAGTAGAAACTAGAAACTACAGAACCAAGGTATTGCTGAAAGTAGAAACTAGAAACTACAGAAGCCGTGTATTGCTGAAAGAGGAAAGTAAAAACTACAGAACTCGGGTATTGCTGAAAATAAAAACTAGAAACTACAGAACCCAAGTATTGCTGAAAGTAGAAACTCGAATCTACAGAACCCGTTATTGCTGAAAGTAGAAACTAGAAACTTCAAAACCTGCTATTGCTGAAACAAGAAAGTAAAAGCTACAGAACCCATGTATTGCTGAAAGAAGAAAGTAAAAACTACAGAACCCGGGTATTGCTGAAAGAAGAAAGTAAAAACTACAGAACCCGGGTATTGCTGAAAGTAGAAACTAGAAACTTCAGAACCTGGAAATGCTGAAAGTACAAAATAGAAACTATGGAACCCGGTTATTGCTGAAATTTGAAACTAGAAACTGCAGAACCTGGATATTGCTGAAAGTAGAAAGTAGAAACTGCAGAACACGGCTTTTTATGAACATAGAAAATAGTAACTACAGAACCCCTGTATTGCTGAATGTAAAAACTAGAATGTACAGAAACCGGGTATAGCTGAAAGTTGATACTAGAAACTACAGAAACCATGTATTGCTGAAAGTAGAAACTAGAAACTGCAGATCATGGCTATTTCTGAACATAGAAAATAGAAAGTACAGAACCCCGGAATTGCTGAAAGTAGAAACTAGAAAGTACAGAAACCGGGTATTGATGAAAGTAGAAACTAGAAACTACAGAAGCCGGGAATTGCTGAAAGTTGAAACTAGAAACTATTGAACCTGAGTATTGCTGAAAGTAGAAATTTGAAACTGCAGAACTCGGGTATTTCTAATAGTAGAAGCTAGAAATTACAGAGCCTGGGTATTGCTGAAAGTAGAAAATAGAAACTACAGAACCCACGCGTTGCTGAAAGTAGAAGATAGAAACTACAAAACCTGGGTATTGCTGAATGTAGAAACTAGAAACTACAGAAACCGAGTCTTGCTGAAATTAGAAATTGAAACTTCTGAAGCTGTGTATTGCTGAAAGTAGAAGGTAGAAAGGACAGAACCCGGGCATTGCTGAAAGTAGAAACTAGAACCTACAGAAACCAGGTATTGCTGAAAGATGAAATTAGGAAGTACAGAACCAGGGTATTGCTGAAAGTAGCATTGAGAAGCAGCAGAACTAGGGTATTTCTAAAAGTAGAAGCTAGACAATATAGAACCTGGGTTTTGCTGAAAGTAAAAACTAGAATCTACAGAACCTGTGTATTGCTGAAAGTAGAAACTAGAAACTAGAGAACCCAAGCATTGCTGAAAGTAGAAACACGAATCTACAGAACCCGTTATTGCTGAAAGTAGAAACTAGAAACTTCAGAACCTGGTGTTGCTGAAAGAAGAAAGTAAAACCTACAGAACTCGTGTATTGCTGAAAGAAGAAAGTAAAAACTACAGAACCCGGGTATTGCTGAAAGTAGAAACCAGAAACTTCAGAACCTGGGATTGCTGAAAGTAGAAAATAGAAACTACAGAACCCGGTTATTGCTGAAATTTGAAACTAGAAACTGCTGAACCTGGGTATTGCTGAAAGTAGAAACTAGAAACTGCAGAACACGGGTATTTATGAACATAGAAAATAGAAACTACAGAACCCCGGTATTGCTGAATGTAGAAACTAGAAGGTACAGAAACCGTGTATTGCTGAAAGTTGAAATTAGAAACGACAGAAACCGTGTATTGCTGAAAGTAGAAAATAGAAACTGCAGAAGACGGCTATTTCTGAACATAGAAAATAGAAAGTACAGAACCCCAGAATTGCTGAAAGTAGAAACTAGAAAGTACAGAAACCGGGTATTGATGAAATTAGAAACTAGAAACTACAGAAGTCGGGAACTGCTGAAAGTTGAAACAAGAAATTATTGAACCTGAGTATTGCTGAAAGTAAAAATTTGAAACTGCAGAACTCGGGTATTTCTAACAGCAGAAGCTAGAAAATAAAGAGCCTGGGTATTGCTAAAAGTAGAAACTAGAAACTACAGAACCCGCACATTGCTGAAAGTAGAAAATAGAAAGTGCAAAACCTGGGTATTGCTGAATGTAGAAAATAGAAACTACAGAAGCCGTGTATTGCTGAAATTAGAAAGTAAAAACTACAGAACCAGGGTAGTGCTGAAAGTAGAACTTACAGATTACAGACCCCGGGTATTGCTGAAAGTAGAAACTAGAATCTACAGAACCCATATATTGGTGAAAGTAGAAAATAGAAACTACAAAACCTGGGTATTGCTGAATGTAGAAACTAGAAACTACAGAAACCAAGTATTGCTGAAAGTAGAAACTGGAAACCACAGAACCTGGGTATTGCTGAAAGTTGAAACTAGAAACTACAGAACCAGGGCATTGCTGAAAGTAGAAACTAGAAACTACAGAACCCAGGTATTGCTGAAAGTAGAAACTAGAAACTACAGAAGCCATGTATTGCTGAAAGAGGAAAGTAAAAACTACAGAACTCGGGTATTGCTGAAAATAAAAACTAGAAACTACAGAACCCAAGTATTGCTGAATGTAGAAACTCGAATCTACAGAACCCGTTATTGCTGAAAGTAGAAACTAGAAACTTCAAAACCTGCTATTGCTGAAACAAGAAAGTAAAAGCTACAGAACCCATGTATTGCTGAAAGAAGAAAGTAAAAACTACAGAACCCGGGTATTGCTGAAAGAAGAAAGTTAAATCTACAGAACCCGGGTATTGCTGAAAGTTGAAACTAGAAACTTCAGAACCTGGAAATGCTGAAAGTAGAAAATAGAAACTATGGAACCCGGTTATTGCTGAAATTTGAAACTAGAAACTGCAGAACACGGGTATTTATGAACATAGAAAATAGTAACTACAGAACCCCTGTATTGCTGAATGTAAAAAATAGAACTCGGGTATTTCTAATAGTAGAAGCTAGAAAATACAGAGCCTGGGTATTGCTGAAAGTAGAAACTAGAAACTACAGAACCCAGGTATTGCTGAAAGTTGAAACTAGAAACTATAGAACCCAGGTATTGCTGAAAGTAGAAACTAGAAACTACAGAAGCCGTGTATTGCTGAAAGAGGAAAGTAAAAACTACAGAACTCAGGTATTTCTGAAACTAAAAACTAGAACTCGGGTATTTCTAATAGTAGAAGCTTGAAAATACAGAGCCTGGGTATTGCTGAAAGTAGAAACTAGAAACTACAGAACCAGCACATTGCTGAAAGTAGAAAATAGAAACTACAAAACCTGGGTATTGCTGAAAGTAGAAACTAGAAACTACAGAAACCGAGTATTGCTGAAATTAAAAATTGAAATTTCAGAAGCTGTGTATTGCTGAAAGTAGAAAGTAGAAACGACAGAACCCGGAAATTGCTGAAAGTAGAAAGTAGAAACTGCAGAAACCAGGTATTGCTGAAAGTTGAAATTAGAAAGTACAGAACTCGGGTATTGCTGAAAGTAGAAACTAGAATCTACAGAACCCGCGAATTGCTGAAAGTAGAAAATAGAAACTACAAAACCTGGGTATTGCTGAAAGTAGAAACTAGAACTACGGAAACAGAGTATTGCTGAAAGTAGAAACTGGAAACTACAGAACCCGTGTACTGCTGAATGTAGAAACTAGAAACTACAGAAACTGAGTATTGCTGAAATTAGAAACTAGAAACTACAGAACCTGTGTATTGCAGAAAGTAGAAACTAGAAACTACAGAACCCAGGCAATGCTGAAAGTAGAAACAAGAAACCGCAGAACCCGGGTATTGCTGAAAGGTTAAACTAGAAACTACAGAACCCGGGCATTGCTGCAAGTAAAAACTAGAACCTACAGAAAACAAGTATTGCTGAAAGATGAAATTAGAAAGTACAGAACCTGGGTATTGCTGAAAGTAGTAATAAGAAACAGCAGAACTAGGGTATTTCTAAAAGTAGAAGATAGAAAATACAGAACCTGGGTTTTTCTGAAAGTAGAAACTAGAAACTACAGAACCCGCTATTGCTGAAAGTAAAAACTAGAAACTTCAGAACCTGGTATTGCTGAAACAAGAAAGTAAAAACTACAGAACCCATGTATTGCTGAAAGAAGAAAGTAAAAACTACAGAACCCGGGTATTGCTGAAAGAAGAAAGTAAAAACTACAGAACCCGGGTATTGCTGAAAGTAGAAACCAGAAACTTCAGAACCTGGTAATGCTGAAAATAGAAAATAGAAACTATGAAACCCAGTTATTGCTGAAATTTGAAAATAGAAACTGTGGAACCTGGGCATTGCTGAAAGTAGAAAGTAGAAACTGCAGAACACGGGTATTTGTGAACATAGAAAATAGAAACTACTGATCCCCGGAATTGCTGAATGTAGAAACTAGAATGTACAGCAACCGGGTATTGCAGAAAGTTGATACTAGAAACTGCAGAAACCATGTATTGCTGAAAGTAGAAACTAGAAACAGCAGAACACGGCTATTTCTGAACATAGAAAATAGAAAGTACAGAACCCCGGAATTGCTGAAAGTAGAATCTAGAAAGTACAGAAACCGGGTATTGATGAAAGTAGAAACTAGAAACTACAGAAGCCGGGAATTGCTGAAAGTTGAACCAAGAAACTACTGAACCTTAGTATTGCTGAAAGTAGAAATTTGAAACAGCAGAACTAGGGTATTTCTATAAGTAGAAGCTAGAAAATACAGAACCTGGGTTTTGCTGAAAGTAGAAACTAGAAACTACAGAACCCGGATATTGCTGAAAGTAGAAACTGGAAACTACAGAACCCGTGTATTGCTGAAATTAGAAACGAGAAACTACAGAACCGGGGTATTGATGCAAGTAGAAACTATAAACTACAGAACCTGGGTATTGCTGAAATTAGAAACCAGAAACTACAGAAGCTGGCTATTGCTGAAAGTAGAAACTAGAAACTGCAAAACCTGGGTATTGCTGAATGTAGCAACTAGAAACTACAGAAACCAAGTACTGCTGAAATTAGAAACTAGAAACTACAGAACCTCTGTATTGCTGAAAGTAGAAACTAGAAACTACAGAACCCAGGCAATTTTTAAAGTAGAAACTAGAAACCACAGAACCCGGGTATTGCTGAAAGGTTAAACTAGAAACTACAGAACCCGGGCATTGCTGCAAGTAGAAAGTAGAACCTACAGAAATCCAGGTATTGCTGAAAGATGAAACTAGAAACTGCAGAAGCTGGGTATTGATGAAAAAGAAATTAGAAACTTTAGAACCCGGTATTGCTGAAAGTAGAAACTAGAAACTACAGAAGCTGGGTATTGCTGAATGTAGAAACTAGCAACTACTGAACCTGTGTATTGCTGAATCTAGAAGCAGGGGATTTCAGAACCGATATTGCTGAAATTAGAAACTACAGAACCCAGGTACTGCTGAAAGTAGAAACTAGAATCTACAGAACCTGGGGATTGCTGAAAGTAGAAACTAGAAATTACAGAAGCTAGGCATTGCTGAATGTAGAAAATAGAAACTACAGAACCGGGGTATTGCTGAAAGTAGAAACTCGGAACTAGAGAACCCAGGTATTGCTGAATGAAGAAATTAGAAACTACAGAACCCGGATATTGCCTAAAGTAGAATCTAGAAACTAGAGAACCCAGGTATTGCTGAATCTAGAAACTAGCAACTACAGAACCTGTATATTGCTTGAAAGTAGAAACTACAAAGTATGGAACCCGGGTATTGCTGAAAGCAGAAACTACAGAACCTGGCCATTGCTGAAAGTAGAAACTAGAAACTGGAGAACCCAGGTATTGCTGAACGTAGAAACTAGAAACTACAGAACCTGTGTATTGCTTGAAAGTAGAAACTAGAAACTACAGAGCCCGTATATTGCTTGAAAGTGGAAACTACAAAGTATTGACCCCAGGTATTGCTGAAAGGTAGAAAGTATAAACTACAGAACCCAGGTATTGCTGAAAGTAGAAACTAGAAACTACACAGCTTGGGTATTGCTGAAAGTAGGAACTAGAAACTACAGAACCTGTGTATTGCTTGAAAGTAGAAACTAGAAACTACAGAGCCTGTATATTGCTTGAAAGTAGAAACTACAAAGTATTGACCCCAGGTATTGCTGAAAGGTAGAAACTATAAATTACAGAACCCAGGTATTGCTGAAATTGGAAATAGAAACTACAGAACCCGGGTATTGCTGAAAGTAGAAACTAGAAACTACAGAACCCGTGTATTGCTTGAAAGTAGAAACTACAAAGTATGGAACCTGGGTATTGCTGTTAGTAGAAATTATAAACTACAGAACCCTGGTCTGGCTGAAAGTAGAAACTTGAAACTACAGAACCCAGGTATTGCTGAAAGTAGAAACAAGAAACTACAGAACCTGGCTAATGCTGAAAGTAGAAATTGGAAACTACAGAATCCGCTTATTGTTGAAAGTAGAAACGATAAACTACAGAACCCATGCATTGCTGAAAGTGGAAACTAGAAACTACAGAACCCATGTACTGCTGAAAGTAGAAACTAGGAACTACAGAACCCAGGGATTGCTGAAAGTAGAACTTAGCAACTACAGAACAAGGGTATTGCTGAAAGTAGAAACTAGAACCTTCAGAACCCAGGTATTGCGGAAGGTAGAAAATAGAAGCTACAGAACCCGGTTATTGCTGAAATTTGAAATTAGAAACTACAGAACCCGGGTATTGCTGAAAGTAGAAATTAGATACTAGAGAACAAGGGTATTGCTGAAAGTAGAAAATAGAAACTACAGAACCTGGGTATTGCTGAATGTAGAAACTAGAAACTACAGAACCCGGGTATTGCTGAATGAAGAAATTAGAAACTACAGAACCCGGATATTGCCTAAAGTAGAATCTAGAAACTAGAGAACCCAGGTATTGCTGAATCTAGAAACTAGCAACTACAGAACCTGTATATTGCTTGAAAGTAGAAACTACAAAGTATGGAACCCGGGTATTGCTGAAAGCAGAAACTACAGAACCTGGCCATTGCTGAAAGTAGAAACTAGAAACTGGAGAACCCAGGTATTGCTGAACGTAGAAACTAGAAACTACAGAACCTGTGTATTGCTTGAAAGTAGAAACTAGAAACTACAGAGCCCGTATATTGCTTGAAAGTGGAAACTACAAAGTATTGACCCCAGGTATTGCTGAAAGGTAGAAAGTATAAACTACAGAACCCAGGTATTGCTGAAAGTAGAAACTAGAAACTACACAGCTTGGGTATTGCTGAAAGTAGGAACTAGAAGCCACAGAAACTGGGTATATCTGAAAGAAGAAACTAGAAACCACAGAACCCAGGTATTGCTTCAATTAGAAATAGAAACTACAGAACCCGGGTATTGCTGAAAGTAGAACAAGAAACTACAGAACCCGGTATTGCTGAAAGTAGAAACTATAAACTACAGAACCCAGGTATTGCTGAATGTAGGAACTAGAAACTACAGAACCCGTGTATTGCTTGAAAGTAGAAACTACAAAGTATGGAACCTGGGTATTGCTGATAGTAGAAATTATAAACTACAGAACCCGGGTATGGCTGAAAGTAGAAACTTGAAACTACAGAACCCGGGTATTGCTGAAAGTAGAACCTAGAAACTACAGCACCGGGTATTGCTGAAAGTAGAAACTATAAACTACAGAATCTTGGTATTGCTGAAAGTAGAAACTAGAAACTACAGAACCCAACTAATGCTGAAAGTAGAAAGTGGAAACTACAGAATCCGAGTATTGCTGAAAGTAGAAACTATAAACTACAGAACCCAGGTATTGCTGAAACTAAAAACTAGAATCTACAGAACCCATATATTGCTAAATGTTGAAACTAGAAAATACAGAACCCGGTTATTGCTGGAAGTAGGAACTAGAAAGTTCATAAACCGAGTATTGCTGAATGTAGAAAGTAGAATCTACAGAACCCAGGTAATTCTGAAATTAGAAACTAGATACTACAGAAGTTGTGTATTACTGCAGGTAGAAAATAGAAACTACTGAACCCAGATATTTCTGAAAGTTGAAACTAGAAACTACACAGCCCGAGTATTGCTGAAAGTAGAAACTAGAAACAACAGAGTCCACGTATTGCTGAAAGTAGAAAATAGAAACTACAGAACCCGGGTATTGCTGAAAGTAGAAACTAGAAACTACAGAATTCGGGTATTGCTGAAAATTTAAACTAGAAACTACAGAACCCGAGTATTGATGCAAGTAGAAACTAGAAACTACAGAAACCAGGTATTGTTGAAAGTTGAAGCTAGAAACCACAGAACGCGGGTATTGCTGAAATTTGAATCTACAAATTTTAGAACCCAGTATTGCTGAAAGTAGAAACTAGAAACTATAGAACCCAGGTACTGCTGAATGTAGAAACTAGAATCTACAGAACCTGGGTATTGCTGAAAGTAGAAACCAGAAACTACAGAAGTCGGGTATTGCTTAAAGTAGAAAATAGAAGCTACAAAACCTGGGTATTGCTGAATCTAGAAACTAGAAACTACAGGACCATGGTATTGCTGAAATTAGAAACTAGAAACTACAGAACCAAGGCATTGCTGAAAGTAGAAACTAGAAACTACAGAACCTGAGTATTGCTAAATGTAGAAACTAGAAACTACAGAACCCGGGTATTGCTATATGTGGAAACTAGAAACTACAGAACCCGGGTATTGCTGAAAGTAGGAACTAGAAACTTTAGAAAGTGGTATTGCTGAAAGTAGAAACTAGAAACTACAGAACCCAGGTACTGCTGAATGTAGAAACTAGAATCTACAGAACATGGGTATTGCTGAAACCAAAACTAGGAACTTCAGAACCTGGGTATTGCTGAAACAAAAACTAGGAACTTCAGAACACGGTATTGCTGAAAGTAGAAACTACAGAACACAGGTACTGCTGATAGTTGAATCTAGAATCTACAGAACCTGGGGATTGCTGAAAGTAGAAACTAGAAGTTACAGAAGCCGGGTATTGCTGAAAGTAGAAATTAGAAACTACAGAACCTGGGTATTGCTGAAAGTAAAAACTAGGAAATACAGAACCCAGGTATTGCTGAAAGTGGAAACTAGAAACTACAGAACCTGGGTATTGTTGAAAGTAGTAACTAGAAACTACAGATCCGATGTTGTTGAAAGTAGAAAATAGAAGCTACAGAACCTGGGTATTGCTGAATGTAGAAACTAGAAACTACAGAACACGTGTTTTGCTTCAAAGTATGAAACCCGGGTAATGCTGAAAGCAGAAACTACAAACTACAGAACCCGGCCATTGCTGAAAGTAGAAACTAGAAACTACAGAACCTGTGTATTGCTTGAAAATGGAAACTACAGAACCCGACTATTGCTCAATGTATAAACTAGAAACTGCAGAACACGGGTATTTCTGAATGTAGAAAGTAGAAACTAAAGAACCCCGGTATTGCTGAAAGTAGAAACTAGAAAGTACAGAAACTGGGTAATGATGAAAGTAGGAACTAGAAACTACAGAACCTGGGTATTGCTGAAAGTTGAAACTAGAAACTACCGAACCCGGGTATTTCTGAAAGGGGAAATTAGAAACTGCAGAACCCGGGTATTTCTAAAAGTAGAAGCTAGAAAATACAGAACCTGGTTATTGCTGAAAGTAGAAACTAGAATCTCAAGAACCCACCTATTGCTGAAAGTAGAAAATAGAAGCTACAAAACCTGGGGATTGCTGAATGTAGACACTCGAAACTACAGAAACTGAGTATTGCTGAAATTAGAAACTAGAAACTACAGAACCCGGGTATTGCTGAAAGTGAAAACTAGAAACTACAGAACCCGGGTATTGCTGAAAGTGAAAACTAGAAACTACAGAACCCGGGTATTGCTGAAAGTAGAAACTCGAAACTACAGAATCCGGGTATTGCTGTAAATAGAAACTAGAAACTACAGAACCCGGGTATTGCTGAAAGTAGAAACTTTTTGTTGAAGCTTTTCATGTTGCACCCATCAGGGCAACTTGCAGGAAAATACCAATGCTGGGGAAACCACATTTTGATATGGTGCAGTATTATATAGCGAGTATAGCCCACTCATTCCCCCTAAGTTTGGTGCTTTCTTGTGAATATCTACACTTAGTAAATTTCTATTTTTTAATTGTCACTGGGTTGCTTGCCTTCTTCGTTTCTGTGCCCCTCATTCACTTGCACTCTCGGTCACTTGGTCACTCATTCCACTTGGTTCTCAGTTTCCTATATGTCAGTCATTTAGTCCACTTTGTCCTCAGTTTCCTTTATGTCAGTTGCTCAGTCTATATGGTCCTCAATTACCTGTATGTCGGTCACTCAGTCCATATGGACCTCGGTTTCCTGTTTGTCAGTCACTCAGTCCTTCAGGTAATCAGTCACTTGGTTTGTCAATCGATTAGACACTTTTTCTCTCAGTTAGCTGGTCTCTTGATCCATTAGTAACTTGCCCTCTCATTCTGTCAACCTTTGAGCTATTTGATCCCTGGTTCACTTGGTCACTCATCATTCCCTCTCTTTGTCACTCCGTTAGTCAGTCAATAAGTCATCCAGTCTAACTCTCACTAAGTCCCTTGAGCCATTGGCCACTTGGTCTCCAATCTCTCTGTCTCCCTGTCAATTGAGTTCTCAGTTTGTCCATCAGTCAGTCACTCCCTCTGTGGGGTTGTGTGTCTCTAGTCATTTGGCTACTGAAAAATTCAGGCTGTGGTCTCTGAGTCACTAAATCATTGACACTCTCAGGCACTTGATCGCATGAAATACACAAGGAAAATATACATATTTATCTTTAATTCTAGTTTGAGCAGGATATCAGCTGTGGTGAAGAGCAGTGGTTGCTGCTTTATATCTGGGTCAGAAGAATCCGGGTTCAAGTCAACTGCAGGAGCCTTCCAGCTAACACCAGACTTATGGTCCTGTTACATAGCGGAAGGAATAGTTGCCCTCTCCGAGGGCATTACCGAGGGAGATCTGCACTGAGGGAATGCACTGGGAGGGGGCTACGTTGCTAAAGCAACAATTCTAAAGCAGTCCTGCCCTTTCGGTGAGGAAATATTGAGGGAGTGCCATGCTGTTCTAGAGTTGGTAATGAGGGAGTTCTCCACCGTTGAGGGGCATACTAAAGTTCTGCCAGGTTGTTGGGGATGGGCAGTGGTAATGAGAGTTTGCTTTCTCTTTGGGGAGAGTGCGCGAGGTCAGTACTAAGGGAGTGCAAGTTGTTGCACGTCATCCCGACACAGCTTCATACTGTTGGAGGGCCAGTTCTGGTCAGTGCCAGGCAGTTGGTGCGGCAGTACAGAGGGAGAGCCAGACTGCTGGTGAGGCAGCACTGAGGGAGTGCAAGGCTGTTGGCGGGGCAGTACAGAGGGAGTGCCGGGTTGTTGGTGGAGCAGTGCTGAGCTATTACCAGGCCGTTGGGAGCAGAAAAGAAAGATGACAAAGGCTGTTGGTGGGCAGCACTGAGAGAGTGTCAGGCTGTTGGAGGGGCAGTACTGAGAAAGTGTCAGGCTGTTGGTGGGCAGTACTGAGAGAGTGTCAATCTGTTGGAGGTAAAGTACAGAGAGAGTGTCAGGCTGCAGTACAAAGAGTGTCAGGTGGTTGGTGGGGCTGTACTGAGAGAATGTCAGACTGTTGGTGGGGATGTACTGAGAGAGTGTCAGACTGTTGGTGGGGATGTACTGAGAGAGTGTCAGACTGTTGGTGGGCAGTACTGAGAGAGTGTCTGGCTGTTGGTGCGGCAGTACTGAGAGAGTGTCAGGCTGTTGGAGGGGCAGTACTGAGAGAGTGTCAGGCTGTTGGAGGGCAATACTGAGAGAGTGTAAGGCTGTTCGTGGGCAGCACTGAGAGAGTGCCAGAACGTTGGTGGTGCTGTACTGAGAGAGTGTCAGACTGTTGGTGGGCAGTACTGACAGAGTGCCAGGTTGTTGGTGGTGCTGTACTAAGAGAGTGTCAGGCTGTTGGTGGGCAGTACGGAGACAGTGTCAGACTGTTGGTGGGCAGTACTGAGAGAGTGCCAGGTTGTTGGTGGGGCTGTACTGAGAAAGTGTCAGACTGTAGGTGGGCAGTACTGAGAGAGTGTCAGGCTGTTTGAGGGGCAGTGCTGAGAGAGTGAATGGCTGTTGGTGGGGCAGTACTGAGAGAGTGTCTGGCTGCTGGAGAGGAAGTACTGAGAGAGTGCCAGGCTGTTGGTGGGGCTGTACTGAGGTATTGTCAGACTGTTGGTGGGCAGTTCTGAGAGTGTCTGGCTGTTGGTGGGCAGTACTGAGTGATTGTCACACTGTTGGTGGGCAGTACTGAGATAATGTCAGACTGTTGGTGGGCAGTACTGAGAGAGTGCAAGGTTGTTGGTGGGGCTGTACTGAGAAAGTGTCAGACTGTAGGTGGGCAGTACTGAGAGAGTGTCAGGCTGTTTGAAGGGCAGTGCTGAGAGAGTGTCTGGCTGCTGGAGAGGAAGTACTGAGAGACTGTCAGGCTGTTGGAGGGGCAGTACTGAGAGAGTGTCAGGCTGTTGGAGGGCAATACTGAGAGAGTGTAAGGCTGTTCGTGGGCAGCACTGAGAGAGTGCCAGAACGTTGGTGGTGCTGTACTGAGAGAGTGTCAGACTGTTGGTGGGCAGTACGGAGACAGTGTCAGACTGTTGGAGGGCAGTACTGAGAGAGTGCCAGGTTGTTGGTGGGGCTGTACTGAGAAAGTGTCAGACTGTAGGTGGGCAGTACTGAGAGAGTGCCAGGCTGTTGGTGGGGCTGTACTGAGGTATTGTCAGGCTGTTGGTGGGCTGTACTGAGAGAGTGTCAGGCTGTTGGTGGGCAGTACTGAGAGAATGCCAGGTTGTTGGTGGGGCAGTACTGAGAGAGTGTCAGACTGTTGGTGGGCAGTACTGAGAGAGTGTCAGGCTGTTGGTGGTCCGTACTGAGAGAGTGTCAGGCTGTTGGTGGGCAGTACTGAGAGAGTGTCAGACTGTTGGTAGGCAGTACTGAGTGAGTGTCAGGCTCTTGTTGGGCAGTACTGAGAGAGTGTCAGGCTGTTGGTGGTGTAGTACTGAGAGAGTGTCAGGCTGTTGGAGGGGCAGTACTGAGAAAGTGTCAGGCTGTTGGTGGGCAGTACTGAGAGAGTGTAAAGCTGTTCATGGGCAGCACTGAGAGAGTGCCAGGTTGTTGGTGGGGCTGTACTGAGAGAGTGTCAGGCTGTTGGTGGGCAGTACGGAGAAAGTGTCAGACTGTTGGTGGGCAGTACTGAGGTATTGTCAGGCTGTTGGTGGGCTGTACTGAGAGAGTGTCAGGCTGATGGTGGGCAGTACTGAGAGAGTGCCAGGTTGTTGGTGGGGCAGTACTGAGAGAGTGTCAGACTGTTGGTGGGCAGTACTGAGAGAGTGTCAGGCTGTTGGTGGTCCGTACTGAGAGAGTGTCAGGCTCTTGTTGGGCAGTACTGAGAGAGTGTCAGGCTGTTGGTGGTGTAGTACTGAGAGAGTGTCAGGCTGTTGGAGGGGCAGTACTGAGAAAGTGTCAGGCTGTTGGTGGGCAGTACTGAGAGAGTGTAAAGCTGTTCATGGGCAGCACTGAGAGAGTGCCAGGTTGTTGGTGGGGCTGTACTGAGAGAGTGTCAGGCTGTTGGTGGGCAGTACGGAGAAAGTGTCAGACTGTTGGTGGGCAGTACTGAGGTATTGTCAGGCTGTTGGTGGGCTGTACTGAGAGAGTGTCAGGCTGTTGGTGGGCAGTACTGAGAGAGTGCCAGGTTGTTGGTGGAGCAGTACTGAGAGAGTGTCAGACTGTTGGTGGGCAGTACTGAGAGAGTGTCAGGCTGTTGGTGGTCCGTACAGAGAGTGTCAGGCTGTTGGTGGGCAGTACGGAGAGTGTGTCAGACTGTTGGTGGGACTTTACTGAAGTATTGTCAGGCTGTTGGTGGGGCTGTACTGAGAGAGTGTCAGGCTGTTGGTGGGGCAGCACGGAGAGAGTATCAGACTGTTGGTGGGCAGTACTGAGAGAGTATCAGAATGTTGGTGGGCAGTACTGAGAGAGTGCCAGGCTGTTGTTGGGCAGTACTGAGAGAGTGTCAGACTTTTGGTGGGGCATTACTGAGAGAGTGTCAGACTGTTGGTGGACAATACTGAGAGAGTTTCAGGCTGTTGGAGGGGCAGTACTGAGAGACTGTCTGGATGTTGGTGGGGCTGTACAGAGAGTTTGGCAGGCTATTGGTGGTCAGTACTGAGAGAGTGTCAGACTGTGAGTGGGCAGTACTGAGAGAGTGGCAAGTTGTTGGTGGGGATGTACTGAGAGAATGTCAGACTGTTGGTGGGCAGTACTGAGAGTGTGTCAGACTTTCGTTTGGAAGTACAGAAAGAGTAGCAGGTTGTTGGTGGGGATGTACGGATAGAGTGTCAGACTGTTGGTGGGGCTGTACTGAGGTATTGTCAGGCTGTTGGTGGTGCGGTACTGAGAGAGTGACAGACTGTTGGTGGGCATTACTGAGAGAGTTTAAGGCTGTTGGTGGGCAGCACGGAGAGAGTGTCAGGCTGTTGGTGGGGCAGTACTGAGAGACTGTCAGGCTTTGGTGGTGCAGTACTGAGATAGTGTCTGGCTGTTGGTGGGGCAGTACAGTGTTTGTCAGACTGTTGGTGGGCAGTACTGAGAGTATAAAACTGCTTATGGGCAGCACTGAGAGAGTGTCAATCTGCTGGAGGGAAAGTACTGAGAGAGTGTCAGGCTGCACAACAAAGAGTGTCAGGCGGTTGGTGGGGCTGTACTGAGAGATTTTCAGGCTGTTGGTGGGCAGTACGGAGAGAGTGTCAGACTGTTGGTGGGCATTACTGAGAGAGTGTAAGGCTGTTGGTGGGCAGTACTGAGAGAGTGTCAGGCTGTTGGTGGGGCAGTACTGAGAGAGTGTCTGGCTGTTGGTGGGGCAGTACTGAGAGTGTGTCTGGCTGTTGGTGGGGCAGTACTGAGAAAGTGTCAAACTGCTCATGGGCAGCACTGAGCGAGTGTCAATCTGTTGGAGGGAAAGTACTGAGAGAGTGTCAGACTGTTGGTGGGCAGTACTGAGAGAGTGTCAGACTGTTGGTAGGCAGTACTGAGTAAGTGTCAGGCTCTTGTTGGGCAGTACTGAGAGAGTGTCAGACTGTTGGAAGGCAGTACTGAGAGAGTGCCAGGTTGTTGGCGGTGATGTACTGAGACACTATCAGACTGTTGGTGGGCAGTACTAAGAGATTGTCGGGCTGTTGTTGGGGCAGTACTGAGAGACTGTCAGGCTGTTGGATGGGTAGTACTGAGAGAGTGTCTGACTGTTGGTGGGGCAGTACTGAGAGACTGTCAGGCTGTTGGAGGGGCAGTACTGGGAGAGTGTCTGGCTTTTGGTGGGGCAGTACTGAGAGAGTGTTAGGCTGTTGGTTGGCTGTACTGAGAGAGTGCCAGGTTGTTGGTGAGGGTGTACTGAGATAGTGTCAGACTGTTGGTGGGCAGTACTAAGAGAGTGTCAGGCTGCTGGTGCGGCAGTACTGAGAGACTGTCTGGCTGTTGGATGGGTAGTACTGAGAGAGTGTCTGACTGTTGGTGGGGCAGTACTGAGAGACGGTCAGGCTGTTGGAGGGGCAGTACTGAGAGAGTGCCAGGTTGTTGGCGGTGATGTACTGAGAGACTGTCAGACTGTTGTTGGGGCAGTACTGAGAGACAGTCAGGCTGTTGGAGGGGCACTACTGAGAGACTGTTAGGATGTTGGTGCTGCAGTAGTGAGAGAGTGTCAGGCTGTTGGTGGGCAGTACTGAGAGAGTGCCAGGTTGTTGGTGAGGATGTACTGAGAGAGTGTCAGACTGTTGTTGGGCAGTATTGAGAGTGTCAGACGGTTGGTGGGCAGTA
Source organism: Carcharodon carcharias (assembly GCF_017639515.1). NCBI lineage: Eukaryota > Metazoa > Chordata > Chondrichthyes > Lamniformes > Lamnidae > Carcharodon > Carcharodon carcharias. The sequence goes on along the minus strand of NW_024470656.1, from coordinate 314,832 downwards.
CTGAGTGAGTGTCAGACTGTTGGTGGGCAGTACTGAGAGAGTGTCAGACTGTTGGTGGGCAGTACTGAGAGAGTGTCAGACTGTTGGTGGGAAGTACTGAGAGAGTGCCAGGTTGTTGGTGGGCAGTACTGAGAGATTGTCAAACTGCTCATGGGCAGCACTGAGAGAGTGTCAATCTGTTGGAGGGAAAGTACTGAGAGAATATCAGGCTTCAGTACAAAGAGTGTCAGGCGGTTGGTGGGGCAGTACGGAGAGAGTGTCAGACTGTTGGTGGACAGAACTGTGAGTGTCAGACGGTTGGTGCGCAGTACTGAGTGAGTGTCAGACGGTTGGTGGGCAGTACTGAGAGAGTGTCAGGCTGTTGGTGGGGCAGTACTGAGAGAGTGTCTGGCTGTTGGTGGGGCAGTACTGAGAGTGTGTCTGGCTGTTGGTGGGGCAGTACTGAGAGACTGTCAGGCTTTGGTGGTGCAGTACTGAGATAGTGTCTGGCTGTTGGTGGGGCAGTACAGTGTTTGTCAGACTGTTGGTGGGCAGTACTGAGAGTATAAAACTGCTTATGGGCAGCACTGAGAGAGTGTCAATCTGCTGGAGGGAAAGTACTGAGAGAGTGTCAGGCTGCACAACAAAGAGTGTCAGGCGGTTGGTGGGGCTGTACTGAGAGATTTTCAGGCTGTTGGTGGGCAGTACGGAGAGTGTGTCAGACTGTTGGTGGGCATTACTGAGAGAGTGTAAGGCTGTTGGTGGGCAGTACTGAGAGAGTGTCAGGCTGTTGGTGGGGCAGTACTGAGAGAGTGTCTGGCTGTTGGTGGGGCAGTACTGAGAGTGTGTCTGGCTGTTGGTGGGGCAGTACTGAGAAAGTGTCAAACTGCTCATGGGCAGCACTGAGCGAGTGTCAATCTGTTGGAGGGAAAGTACTGAGAGAGTGTCAGACTGTTGGTGGGCAGTACTGAGAGAGTGTCAGACTGTTGGTAGGCAGTACTGAGTAAGTGTCAGGCTCTTGTTGGGCAGTACTGAGAGAGTGTCAGACTGTTGGAAGGCAGTACTGAGAGAGTGCCAGGTTGTTGGCGGTGATGTACTGAGACACTATCAGACTGTTGGTGGGCAGTACTAAGAGATTGTCGGGCTGTTGTTGGGGCAGTACTGAGAGACTGTCAGGCTGTTGGATGGGTAGTACTGAGAGAGTGTCTGACTGTTGGTGGGGCAGTACTGAGAGACTGTCAGGCTGTTGGAGGGGCAGTACTGGGAGAGTGTCTGGCTTTTGGTGGGGCAGTACTGAGAGAGTGTTAGGCTGTTGGTTGGCCGTACTGAGAGAGTGCCAGGTTGTTGGTGAGGGTGTACTGAGATAGTGTCAGACTGTTGGTGGGCAGTACTAAGAGAGTGTCAGGCTGCTGGTGCGGCAGTACTGAGAGACTGTCTGGCTGTTGGATGGGTAGTACTGAGAGAGTGTCTGACTGTTGGTGGGGCAGTACTGAGAGACGGTCAGGCTGTTGGAGGGGCAGTACTGAGAGAGTGCCAGGTTGTTGGCGGTGATGTACTGAGAGACTGTCAGACTGTTGTTGGGGCAGTACTGAGAGACAGTCAGGCTGTTGGAGGGGCACTACTGAGAGACTGTTAGGATGTTGGTGCTGCAGTAGTGAGAGAGTGTCAGGCTGTTGGTGGGCAGTACTGAGAGAGTGCCAGGTTGTTGGTGAGGATGTACTGAGAGAGTGTCAGACTGTTGTTGGGCAGTATTGAGAGTGTCAGACGGTTGGTGGGCAGTACTGAGTGAGTGTCAGACTGTTGGTGGGCAGTACTGAGAGAGTGTCAGACTGTTGGTGGGCAGTACTGAGAGAGTGTCAGACTGTTGGTGGGAAGTACTGAGAGAGTGCCAGGTTGTTGGTGGGCAGTACTGAGAGATTGTCAAACTGCTCATGGGCAGCACTGAGAGAGTGTCAATCTGTTGGAGGGAAAGTACTGAGAGAATATCAGGCTTCAGTACAAAGAGTGTCAGGCGGTTGGTGGGGCAGTACGGAGAGAGTGTCAGACTGTTGGTGGACAGAACTGTGAGTGTCAGACGGTTGGTGCGCAGTACTGAGTGAGTGTCAGACGGTTGGTGGGCAGTACTGAGAGAATGTAAGGCGGTTGGAGGGGCTGTAATGAAAGAGTGTCTGGCTGTTGGTGGGGCAGTACTTAGAGAGTGTCAGGCTGTTGGTGGGCAGTACTGAGAGAGTGCCAGGTTGTTGGTGAGGCTGTACTGAGAGAGTTTCAGACTGTTGGTGGGCAGTACTGAGTGATTGTCAGACTGTTGGTGGGCATTACTGAGAGAGTGTCAGACTGTTGGTGGGCAGTACTGAGAGGCTGTCAGGCTGTTGGAGGGGTGGTACTGTGAGAGTGTCTGGCTGTTGGTGGGGCAGTACTGAGAGACTGTCAGGCTGTTGTAGGGGCAGTACTGGAAGAGTGCCAGGCTGTTGGTGGGGCAGTACTGAGAGAGCGTAAGGCTTTTCGTGGGCAGTACTGAGAGAGTGCCAGACTGTTGGTGGGGCTTTACTGAGGTATTGTCAGGCTGTTTTTGGTGCAGTACTGAGAGAGTGTCAGACTGCTGGTGGGCTGTACTGAGAGAGTGTCAGGCTGTTATTGGGGCAGCACGGAGAGACTGTCAGACTGTGAATGTGCATACTGAGAGATTGTCAGACTGTTGGTGGGCAGTACTGAGAGGGTGCCAGGTTGTTGGTGGTGCTGTACTGAGAGAGTGTCAGGCTGTTGGTGGGCAGTACAGAGAGAGTGTCAGGCTGTTGGTGGGGCATTACTGAGAGAGTGTCAGACTGTTGGTGGGCAGTACTGAGAGACTGTCAGGCTGTTGGATGTGTAGTACTGAGAGAGTGTCTGACTGTTGGTGGTGCAGTACTGAGAGACTGTCAGGCTGTCGGAGGGGCAGTACTGGGAGAGTGTCTGGCTTTTGGTGGGGCAGTACTGAGAGAGTGTCAGGCTGTTGGTTGGCAGTACTGAGAGAGTGCCAGGTTGTTGGTGAGGGTGTACTGAGAGAGTGTCAGACTGTTGGTGGGCAGTACTGAGAGAGTGTCAGACTGTTGGTGGGAAGTACTGAGAGAGTGCCAGGTTGTTGGTGGGCAGTACTGAGAGAGTGTCAAACTGCTCATGGGCAGCACTGAGAGAGTGTCAATCTGTTGGAGGGAAAGTACTGAGAGAATGTCAGACTTCAGTACAAAGAGTGTCAGGCGGTTGGTGGGGCAGTACGGAGAGAGTGTCAGACTGTTGGTGGACAGAACTGTGAGTGTCAGACGGTTGGTGCGCAGTACTGAGTGAGTGTCAGACGGTTGGTGGGCAGTACTGAGAGAATGTAAGGCGGTTGGAGGGGCTGTAATGAAAGAGTGTCTGGCTGTTGGTGGGGCAGTACTTAGAGAGTGTCAGGCTGTTGGTGGGCAGTACTGAGAGAGTGCCAGGTTGTTGGTGAGGCTGTACTGAGAGAGTTTCAGACTGTTGGTGGGCAGTACTGAGTGATTGTCAGACTGTTGGTGGGCATTACTGAGAGAGTGTCAGACTGTTGGTGGGCAGTACTGAGAGGCTGTCAGGCTGTTGGAGGGGTGGTACTGTGAGAGTGTCTGGCTGTTGGTGGGGCAGTACTGAGAGACTGTCAGGCTGTTGTAGGGGCAGTACTGGAAGAGTGCCAGGCTGTTGGTGGGGCAGTACTGAGAGAGCGTAAGGCTTTTCGTGGGCAGTACTGAGAGAGTGCCAGACTGTTGGTGGGGCTTTACTGAGGTATTGTCAGGCTGTTTTTGGTGCAGTACTGAGAGAGTATCAGACTGCTGGTGGGCTGTACTGAGAGAGTGTCAGGCTGTTATTGGGGCAGCACGGAGAGACTGTCAGACTGTGGGTGGGCAGTACTGAGAGATTGTCAGACTGTTGGTGGGCAGTACTGAGAGGGTGCCAGGTTGTTGGTGGTGCTGTACTGAGAGAGTGTCAGGCTGTTGGTGGGCAGTACAGAGAGAGTGTCAGGCTGTTGGTGGGGCATTACTGAGAGAGTGTCAGACTGTTGGTGGGCAGTACTGAGAGACTGTCAGGCTGTTGGATGTGTAGTACTGAGAGAGTGTCTGACTGTTGTTGGTGCAGTACTGAGAGACTGTCAGGCTGTCGGAGGGGCAGTACTGGGAGAGTGTCTGGCTTTTGGTGGGGCAGTACTGAGAGAGTGTCAGGCTGTTGGTTGGCAGTACTGAGAGAGTGCCAGGTTGTTGGTGAGGGTGTACTGAGAGAGTGTCAGACTGTTGGTGGGCAGTACTGAGAGAGTGTCAGACTGTTGGTGGGAAGTACTGAGAGAGTGCCAGGTTGTTGGTGGGCGGTACTGAGAGAGTGTCAAACTGCTCATGGGCAGCACTGAGAGAGTGTCAATCTGTTGGAGGGAAAGTACTGAGAGAATGTCAGGCTTCAGTACAAAGAGTGTCAGGCGGTTGGTGGGGCAGTACGGAGAGAGTGTCAGACTGTTGGTGGACAGAACTGTGAGTGTCAGACGGTTGGTGCGCAGTACTGAGTGAGTGTCAGACGGTTGGTGGGCAGTACTGAGAGAATGTAAGGCGGTTGGAGGGGCTGTAATGAAAGAGTGTCTGGCTGTTGGTGGGGAGTACTTAGAGAGTGTCAGGCTGTTGGTGGGCAGTACTGAGAGAGTGCCAGGTTGTTGGTGAGGCTGTACTGAGAGAGTTTCAGACTGTTGGTGGGCAGTACTGAGTGATTGTCAGACTGTTGGTGGGCATTACTGAGAGAGTGTCAGACTGTTGGTGGGCAGTACTGAGAGGCTGTCAGGCTGTTGGAGGGGTGGTACTGTGAGAGTGTCTGGCTGTTGGTGGGGCAGTACTGAGAGACTGTCAGGCTGTTGTAGGGGCAGTACTGGAAGAGTGCCAGGCTGTTGGTGGGGCAGTACTGAGAGAGCGTAAGGCTTTTCGTGGGCAGTACTGAGAGAGTGCCAGACTGTTGGTGGGGCTTTACTGAGGTATTGTCAGGCTGTTTTTGGTGCAGTACTGAGAGAGTGTCAGACTGCTGGTGGGCTGTACTGAGAGAGTGTCAGGCTGTTATTGGGGCAGCACGGAGAGACTGTCAGACTGTGGGTGGGCGGTACTGAGAGATTGTCAGACTGTTGGTGGGCAGTACTGAGAGGGTGCCAGGTTGTTGGTGGTGCTGTACTGAGAGAGTGTCAGGCTGTTGGTGGGCAGTACAGAGAGAGTGTCAGGCTGTTGGTGGGGCATTACTGAGAGACTGTCAGGCTGTTGGATGTGTAGTACTGAGAGAGTGTCTGACTGTTGGTGGTGCAGTACTGAGAGACTGTCAGGCTGTCGGAGGGGCAGTACTGGGAGAGTGTCTGGCTTTTGGTGGGGCAGTACTGAGAGAGTGTCAGGCTGTTGGTTGGCAGTACTGAGAGAGTGCCAGGTTGTTGGTGAGGGTGTACTGAGAGAGTGTCAGACTGTTGGTGGGCAGTACTAAGAGAGTGTCAGGCTGCTGGTGCGGCAGTACTGAGAGACTGTCTGGCTGTTGGATGGGTAGTACTGAGAAAGTGTCTGACTGTTGGTGGGGTAGTACTGAGAGAGTGTCAGGCTGTTTTAGGGGCAGTACTGGGATAGTGCCAGTCTGTTGTTGAGGCTGTACTGAGAGAGTGTAAGGCTGTTCGTGGGCAGCACTGAGAGAGTGTCAGACTGTTGGTGGGCAGTACTGAGAGAGTGCCAGGTTGTTGGTGGGGCTGTCCTGAGGGAGTGTCAGGCTGTTGTTGGGCAGCACTGAGAGAGTGTCAGATTGTTGGTGCGGCAGTACTGAGAGTGTGTCAGGCTTTTGGTGGGGCATTACTGAGAGAGTGTCAGACTGTTGGTGGACAGTACTGAGAGAGTTTCAGGCTGCTGGTGGGGCAGTACTGAGAGAGTGTCTGGATGTTGGTGGGGCTGTACAGAGAGTTTGGCAGGTTATTGGTGGTCAGTACTGAGAGTGTCAGACTTTGAGTCGGCAGTACTGAGAGAGTGGCAGGTTGTTGGTGGGGATGTACTGAGAGAGTGTCAGACTGTTGGTGGGCAGTACTGAGAGTGTGTCAGACTTTCGGTGGGCAGTACAGAGAGGGTGTCGGATTGTTGGTGGTGCAGTACTGAGAGACTGTCAGGCTGCTGGAGGGGCAGTACTGAGAGAGTACCAGGCTGTTGGTGGGGGTGTACTGAGGTATTGTCAGGCTGTTGGTGGTGCGGTACTGAGAGAGTGTCAGACTGTTGGTGGGCTGTACTGAGAGAGTGTCAGGCTGTTGGTGGTGCAGTACTGAGAGAGTACCTGGCTGTTGGTGGTGCAGTACTGAGATAGTGTCTTGCTGTTGGTGGGGCAGTACAGTGTGTGTCAGGCTGTTGGTGGAAAGTACTGAGAGTATAAAACTGCTTATGGGCAGCACTGAGAGAGTGTCAATCTGTTGGAGGGAAAGTGCTGAGAGAGTGTCAGGCTGCAGTACAAAGAGTGTCAGGCGGTTGGTGGGGCTGTACTGAGAGAGTGTCAGGCTGTTGGTGGGCAGTACGGAGAGAGTGTCAGACTGTTGGTGTGCATTACTGAGAGAGTGTAAGGCTGTTGGTGGGCAGTACTGACAGAGTGTCAGGCTGTTGGTGGGGCAGTACTGAGAGACTGTCAGGCTGTTGGTGGGGCAGTACTGAGAGAGTGTCTGGCTGTTGGTGGGGCAGTACAGAGAGTTTGTCAGGCTGTTGGTGGGCAGTACTGAAAGAGTGTCAAACTGCTCATGGGCAGCACTGAGCGAGTGTCAATCTGTTGGAAGGAAAGTACTGAGAGAGTGTCAGGCTGCTGTACAAAGAGTGTCAGGCGGTTGCTGGGGCTGTACCGAGAGAATGTCAGACGGTTGGTGGGCAGTACTGAGAGAGTCAGACGGTTGGTGGGCAGTACTGAGTGTGTGTCAGGCTCTTGTTGGGCAGTACTGGGAGAGTGTCAGACTGTTGTTGGGCACTACTGAGAGAGTGCCAGGTTGTTGGCGGGGATGTACTGAGAGACTGTCAGACTGTTGGTGGGCAGTACTAAGAGAGTGTCAGGCTGTTGTTGGGGCAGTACTGAGAGAGTGCCAGGTTGTTGGTGAGGCTGTACTGAGAGAGTGTCAGACTGTTGGTGGACATTATTGAGAGTGTCAGGCGGTTGGAAGGGCAGTACTGAGTGAGTGTCAGACTGTTGGTGGGCAGTACTGAGCGAGTGTCAGACTGTTGGTGGGAAGTACTGAGAGAGTGCCAGGTTGTTGGTGGGCAGTACTGAGAGAGTGTCAAACTGCTCATGGGCAGCACTGAGAGAGTGTCAACCTGTTGGTGAGAAAGTACAGAGAGAATGTCAGGCTTCAGTACAAAGAGTGTCAGGCGGTTGGTGGGGCAGTACGGAGAGAGTGTCAGACTGTTGGTGGGCAGAACGGTGAGTGTCAGACGGTTGGTGCGCAGTACTGAGTGAGTGTCAGACAGTTGGTGGGCTGTACTGAGAGAGTGTCAGGTTGTTGGTGAGGCTGTACTGAGAGAGTTTCAGACTGTTGGTGGGCAGTACTGAGAGTGTCAGATGGTTGGTGAGCAGTACTGAGTGAGTGTCAGACTGTTGGTGGGCAGTACTGAGAGAGTGTCAGACTGTTGGTGGGCAGTACTGAGAGAGTGTCAGGCTGTTGGAGGGGCAGTACTGAGAGGCTGTCAGGCTGTTGGAGGGGCAGTACGGGGAGAGTTTATGGCTGTTGGTGGGGCAGTACTGAGAGAGTGTCAGGCTGTTGGTGGGCAGCACTGAGAGATTGCCAGGTTGTTGGGGAGGATGTACTGAGAGACTGTCAGACTGTTGGTGGGCAGTACTAAGAGAGTGTCAGGCTGTTGTTGGGTCAGTACTGAGAGACTGTCAGGCTGTTGGATGGGTAGTACTGAGAGAGTGTCTGACTGTTGGTGGGGCAGTACTGAGAGACTGTCAGGCTGTTGGAGGGGCACTACTGGGAGAGTGTCTGGCTTTTGTTGGGCATTACTGAGAGAGTGTCAGACTGTTGGTGGGCAGTACTGAGAGAGTGCCAGGTTGTTGGCGGGGATGTACTGAGAGACTGTCAGATTGTTGGTGGGCAGTACTAAGAGAGTGTCAGGCTGTTGTTGGGGCAGTACTGAGAGACAGTCAGGCTGTTGGAGGGGCACTACTGAGAGACTGTCTGGATGTTGGTGTGGCAGTACTGAGAGAGTGTCAGGCTGTGGTGGGCAGTACTGAGAGAGTGCCAGGTTGTTTGTGAGGCTGTACTGAGAGAGTGTCAGACTGTTGGTGGGCAGCATTGAGAGTGCCAGACGGTTGGTGGGCAGTACTGAGTGAGTGTCAGTCTGTTGGTGGGCAGTACTGAGAGAGTGTCAGACTGTTAGTGGGAAGTACTGAGAGAGTGCCAGGTTGTTCGTGGGCAGTACTGAGAGAGTGTCAAACTGCTCATGGGCAGCACTGAGAGAGTGTCAATTTGTTGGTGGGAATGTACAGAGAGAATGTCAGGCTTCAGTACAAACAGTGTCAGGTGGTTGGTGGGGCAGTACGGAGAGAGTGTCAGACTGCTGGTGGGCCGAACTGTGAGTGTCAGATGGTTGGTGCGCAGTACTGAGTGAGTGTCAGACAGTTGGTGGGCAGTACTGAGAGAGTGTAAGGCTGTAGGTGGGGCAGTACTGAGAGACTGTCAGGCTGTTGGTGGGCAGTACTGAGAGAGTGCCAGGTTGTTGGTGAGGCTGTACTGAGAGAGTTTCAGACTGTTGGCGGGCAGTACTGTGAGTGTCAGATTGTTGGTGAGCAGTACTGAGTGAGTGTCAGACTGTTGGTGGGCAGTACTGAGAGAGTGTCAGACTGTTGGTGGGCAGTACTGAGAGAGTGTCAGGCTGTTGGTGGGGCAGTACTGAGAGGCTGTCAGGCTGTTGGAGGGGTAGTACTGTGAGAGTGTCTGGCTGTTGGTGGGGCAGTACTGAGAGACTGTCAGGCTGTTGGAGGGGCAGTACTGGGAGAGTGCCAGGCTGTAGGTGGGGCAGTTCTGAGAGAGCGTAAGGCTTTTCGTGGGCAGCACTGAGAGAGTGTCAGACTGTTGGAGGGGCTTTACTGAGGTATTGTCAGGCGGTTGGTGGTGCAGTACTGAGAGAGTGTCAGACTGTTGGTGGGATGTACTGAGAGAGTGTCAGGCTGTTAGTGGGGCAGCACGGAGAGAATGTCAGACTGTTGGTGGGCAGTACTGAGAGATTGTCAGACTGTTGGTGGGCAGTACTGAGAGAGTGCCAGGTTGTTGGTGGTGCTGTACTGAGAGAGTGTCAGGCTGTTGGTGGGCAGTACAGAGAGAGTGTCAGACTGTTGGTGAGGGTGTACTGAGAGAGTGTCAGACTGTTGGTGGGCAGTACTAAGAGAGTGTCAGGCTGTTGGTGGGGCAGTACTGAGAGACTGTCAGGCTGTTGGATGGCTAGTACTGAGAGAGTGTCTGACTGTTGGTGGGGCAGTACTGAGAGACTGTCAGGCTGTTGGAGGGGCAGTACTGGGAGAGTGCCAGTCTGTTGGTGGGGCAGTACTGAGAGAGTGTAAGGCTGTTCGTGGGCAGCACTGAGAGTGTGCCAGACTGTTGGTGGGACTTTACTGAGGTATTGTCAGGCTGTTGGTGGGCAGTACTGAGAGAGTGCCAGGTTTTTGGTGGGGCTGTCCTGAGAGAGTGTCAGGCTGTTGGTGGGCAGTACTGAGAGACTGTCAGGCTGTTGGAGGGGCAGTACTGAGAGAGTGTCAGGCTGTTGGTGGGCAGTACTGAAAGACTGTCAGGCTGTTGGTGGGGCAGTACTGAGAGAGTGTCAGGCTGTTGGTGGGGCAGTACTGAGAGAGTGTCAGGCTGTTGGTGGGCAGTACTGAGAGAGTGTCAAACTGCTCATGGGCAGCACTGAGAGTGTGTCAATCTGTTTGAGGGAAATTACTGAGAGAGAGTCAGGCTGCAGTACAAAGAGTGTCAGGCGATTGGTGGGGCTGTACTGAGAAAGTGCCAGGCTGTTGGTGGGGCAGTACTGAGAGAGTGTCAGGTTGTTCGTGGGCAGCACTGAGAGAGTGTCAGACTTTTGGTGGGGCTGTACTGAGGTATTGTCAGACTGTTGGTGGGGCAGTACTGAGAGAGTGTCAGACTGTTGGTGGGGCAGTACTGAGAGAGTGTCTGGCTGTTGGTGGGCAGTACTGAGAGAGTGTCAGACTGTTGGCGAGGCAGTATTGAGAAAGTGTCTGGTTGTTGGTGGGGCAGTACGGTGAGAGTTTCAGACTGTTGGTGAGTCAGTACTGAGAGAGTGCCAGGTTGTTGGTGTGGCAGTACTGAGAGAGTGCCAGGCTGTTGGGGGGGCAGTACTGAGAGAGTGTCAGGCTGTTGGTGGGCAGTACTGAGAGAGTGCCAGGTTGTTGGTGAGGCTGTACTGAGAGAGTTTCAGACTGTTGGTGGGCAGTACTGAGAGTGTCAGATGGTTGGTGAGCAGTACTGAGTGAGTGTCAGACTGTTGGTGGGCAGTACTGAGAGAGTGTCAGACTGTTGGTGGGCAGTACTGAGAGAGTGTCAGGCTGTTGGTGGGGCAGTACTGAGAGGCTGTCAGGCTGTTGGAGGGGCAGTACGGGGAGAGTTTATGGCTGTTGGTGGGGCAGTACTGAGAGAGTGTCAGGCTGTTGGTGGGCAGCACTGAGAGAGTGCCAGGTTGTTGGTGAGGATGTACTGAGAGAGTTTCAGACTGTTGGCGGGCAGTACTGTGAGTGTCAGATTGTTGGTGAGCAGTACTGAGTGAGTGTCAGACTGTTGGTGGGCAGTACTGAGAGAGTGTCAGACTGTTGGTGGGCAGTACTGAGAGAGTGTCAGGCTGTTGGTGGGGCAGTACTGAGAGGCTGTCAGGCTGTTGGAGGGGCAGTACGGGGAGAGTTTATGGCTGTTGGTGGGGCAGTACTGAGAGAGTGTCAGGCTGTTGGTGGGCAGCACTGAGAGATTGCCAGGTTGTTGGTGAGGATGTACTGAGAGAGTTTCAGACTGTTGGCGGGCAGTTCTGTGAGTGTCAGATTGTTGGTGAGCAGTACTGAGTGAGTGTCAGACTGTTGGTGGGCAGTACTGAGAGAGTGTCAGACTGTTGGTGGGCAGTACTGAGAGAGTGTCAGGCTGTTGGTGGGGCAGTACTGAGAGGCTGTCAGGCTGTTGGAGGGGTAGTACTGTGAGAGTGTCTGGCTGTTGGTGGGGCAGTACTGAGAGACTGTCAGGCTGTTGGAGGGGCAGTACTGGGAGAGTGCCAGGCTGTAGGTGGGGCAGTTCTGAGAGAGCGTAAGGCTTTTCGTGGGCAGCACTGAGAGAGTGTCAGACTGTTGGAGGGGCTTTACTGAGGTATTGTCAGGCGGTTGGTGGTGCAGTACTGAGAGAGTGTCAGACTGTTGGTGGGATGTACTGAGAGAGTGTCAGGCTGTTAGTGGGGCAGCACGGAGAGAATGTCAGACTGTTGGTGGGCAGTACTGAGAGATTGTCAGACTGTTGGTGGGCAGTACTGAGAGAGTGCCAGGTTGTTGGTGGTGCTGTACTGAGAGAGTGTCAGGCTGTTGGTGGGCAGTACAGAGAGAGTGTCAGACTGTTGGTGAGGGTGTACTGAGAGAGTGTCAGACTGTTGGTGGGCAGTACTAAGAGAGTGTCAGGCTGTTGGTGGGGCAGTACTGAGAGACTGTCAGGCTGTTGGATGGCTAGTACTGAGAGAGTGTCTGACTGTTGGTGGGGCAGTACTGAGAGACTGTCAGGCTGTTGGAGGGGCAGTACTGGGAGAGTGCCAGTCTGTTGGTGGGGCAGTACTGAGAGAGTGTAAGGCTGTTCGTGGGCAGCACTGAGAGTGTGCCAGACTGTTGGTGGGACTTTACTGAGGTATTGTCAGGCTGTTGGTGGGCAGTACTGAGAGAGTGCCAGGTTTTTGGTGGGGCTGTCCTGAGAGAGTGTCAGGCTGTTGGTGGGCAGTACTGAGAGACTGTCAGGCTGTTGGAGGGGCAGTACTGAGAGAGTGTCAGGCTGTTGGTGGGCAGTACTGAAAGACTGTCAGGCTGTTGGTGGGGCAGTACTGAGAGAGTGTCAGGCTGTTGGTGGGGCAGTACTGAGAGAGTGTCAGGCTGTTGGTGGGCAGTACTGAGAGAGTGTCAAACTGCTCATGGGCAGCACTGAGAGTGTGTCAATCTGTTTGAGGGAAATTACTGAGAGAGTGTCAGGCTGCAGTACAAAGAGTGTCAGGCGATTGGTGGGGCTGTACTGAGAAAGTGCCAGGCTGTTGGTGCGTCAGTACTGAGAGAGTGTCAGGTTGTTCGTGGGCAGCACTGAGAGAGTGTCAGACTTTTGGTGGGGCTGTACTGAGGTATTGTCAGGCTGTTGGTGGGGCAGTACTGAGAGAGTGTCTGGCTGTTGGTGGGCAGTACTGAGAGAGTGTCAGACTGTTGGCGAGGCAGTATTGAGAAAGTGTCTGGTTGTTGGTGGGGCAGTACGGTGAGAGTTTCAGACTGTTGGTGGGTCAGTACTGAGAGAGTGCCAGGTTGTTGGTGTGGCAGTACTGAGAGAGTGCCAGGCTGTTGGGGGGGCAGTACTGAGAGAGTGTCAGGCTGTTGGTGGGCAGTACTGAGAGAGTGCCAGGTTGTTGGTGAGGCTGTACTGAGAGAGTTTCAGACTGTTGGTGGGCAGTACTGAGAGTGTCAGATGGTTGGTGAGCAGTACTGAGTGAGTGTCAGACTGTTGGTGGGCAGTACTGAGAGAGTGTCAGACTGTTGGTGGGCAGTACTGAGAGAGTGTCAGGCTGTTGGTGGGGCAGTACTGAGAGGCTGTCAGGCTGTTGGAGGGGCAGTACGGGGAGAGTTTATGGCTGTTGGTGGGGCAGTACTGAGAGAGTGTCAGGCTGTTGGTGGGCAGCACTGAGAGAGTGCCAGGTTGTTGGTGAGGATGTACTGAGAGACTGTCAGACTGTTGGTGGGCAGTACTAAGAGAGTGTCAGGCTGTTGTTGGGTCAGTACTGAGAGACTGTCAGGCTGTTGGATGGGTAGTACTGAGAGAGTGTCTGACTGTTGGTGGGGCAGTACTGAGAGACTGTCAGGCTGTTGGAGGGGCAGTACTGGGAGAGTGTCTGGCTTTTGTTGGGCATTACTGAGAGAGTGTCAGACTGTTGGTGGGCAGTACTGAGAGAGTGCCAGGTTGTTGGCGGGGAAGTACTGAGAGACTGTCAGATTGTTGGTGGGCAGTACTAAGAGAGTGTCAGGCTGTTGTTGGGGCAGTACTGAGAGACAGTCAGGCTGTTGGAGGGGCACTACTGAGAGACTGTCTGGATGTTGGTGTGGCAGTACTGAGAGAGTGTCAGGCTGTGGTGGGCAGTACTGAGAGAGTGCCAGGTTGTTTGTGAGGCTGTACTGAGAGAGTGTCAGACTGTTGGTGGGCAGTATTGAGAGTGCCAGACGGTTGGTGGGCAGTACTGAGTGAGTGTCAGTCTGTTGGTGGGCAGTACTGAGAGAGTGTCAGGCTGTTAGTGGGAAGTACTGAGAGAGTGCCAGGTTGTTGGTGGGCAGTACTGAGAGAGTGTCAAACTGCTCATGGGCAGCACTGAGAGAGTGTCAATTTGTTGGTGGGAAAGTACAGAGAGAATGTCAGGCTTCAGTACAAACAGTGTCAGGTGGTTGGTGGGGCAGTACGGAGAGAGTGTCAGACTGCTGGTGGGCCGAACTGTGAGTGTCAGATGGTTGGTGCGCAGTACTGAGTGAGTGTCAGACAGTTGGTGGGCAGTACTGAGAGAGTGTAAGGCTGTAGGTGGGGCAGTACTGAGAGAGTGTCAGGCTGTTGGTGGGCAGTACTGAGAGAGTGCCAGGTTGTTGGTGAGGCTGTACTGAGAGAGTTTCAGACTGTTGGCGGGCAGTACTGTGAGTGTCAGATTGTTGGTGAGCAGTACTGAGTGAGTGTCAGACTGTTAGTGGGCAGTACTGAGAGAGTGTCAGACTGTTGGTGGGCAGTACTGAGAGAGTGTCAGGCTGTTGGTGGGGCAGTACTGAGAGGCTGTCAGGCTGTTGGAGGGGTAGTACTGTGAGAGTGTCTGACTGTTGGTGGGGCAGTACTGAGAGACTGTCAGGCTGTTGGAGGGGCAGTACTGGGAGAGTGCCAGTCTGTTGGTGGGGCAGTACTGAGAGAGTGTAAGGCTGTTCGTGGGCAGCACTGAGAGTGTGCCAGACTGTTGGTGGGACTTTACTGAGGTATTGTCAGGCTGTTGGTGGGCAGTACTGAGAGAGTGCCAGGTTTTTGGTGGGGCTGTCCTGAGAGAGTGTCAGGCTGTTGGTGGGCAGTACTGAGAGACTGTCAGGCTGTTGGAGGGGCAGTACTGAGAGAGTGTCAGGCTGTTGGTGGGCAGTACTGAAAGACTGTCAGGCTGTTGGTGGGGCAGTACTGAGAGAGTGTCAGGCTGTTGGTGGGGCAGTACTGAGAGAGTGTCAGGCTGTTGGTGGGCAGTACTGAGAGAGTGTCAAACTGCTCATGGGCAGCACTGAGAGTGTGTCAATCTGTTTGAGGGAAATTACTGAGAGAGTGTCAGGCTGCAGTACAAAGAGTGTCAGGCGATTGGTGGGGCTGTACTGAGAAAGTGCCAGGCTGTTGGTGCGTCAGTACTGAGAGAGTGTCAGGTTGTTCGTGGGCAGCACTGAGAGAGTGTCAGACTTTTGGTGGGGCTGTACTGAGGTATTGTCAGGCTGTTGGTGGGGCAGTACTGAGAGAGTGTCTGGCTGTTGGTGGGCAGTACTGAGAGAGTGTCAGACTGTTGGCGAGGCAGTATTGAGAAAGTGTCTGGTTGTTGGTGGGGCAGTACGGTGAGAGTTTCAGACTGTTGG